>NC_090377.1:107942406-108096124 GCF_036365525.1 Heterodontus francisci
GTATAAGTAGGTGGTAGGGAAATATAGGGACAGGTGGGGATGTTTGGTAGAAATATGGGATTAGTGTAGGATTAGTATAAATGGGTGGTTGATGTTCGGCACAGACTCGGTGGGCCGAAGGGCCTGTTTCAGTGCTGTATCTCTAATCAAATCTAATCAAAACCTTCCTGCCAGCAAAGAGAGATGTTTATTCCATCAGTCTGAACTAAACTTGAACCGAGGGCCACCTATGCTGCAACACCAGACTACTGAATCCCTCAAATAAGACCTTAAAAGAGACTGACAAAATGATTCAATTGACTTGATTGATTTTTATGATTAATTACTTTATCCTTTCCTATACAGGTGATTACAACTACCTCGGGACCACACTACGTCAAACTGATATCGAACCAATGCCTTCTCTCTTAGACGTGAGGCAGCTGGTCACACTCTATGGGATTCTACCATTAGGTAAGAGCCTGGAAATGAGAAATAAGGCTCTGGGACAATATACTCAGTTCTTAATTGTGGAAGACTTCAATCAGTGTTAGTAATCTGTCAAAAAGAATTGTATTGATATAGTGCCTTTCATGACCACCCCACATTTCAAAGCGCTTTACAGCCAATGAAGTACTTTTTGAAGTGTAGTCATTGTTGTAATGTAGGAAACACAGCAGCCAATTTGCACACAGCAAGCTCCCTTAAACAGCAATGTGATAATGTTCAGATAATCTATTTTTTTTCTGATGTTTAACAGGGGCTAAATATTGGCTTGGACATAGGGGATAACTCCCCAGCTCTTTCTTGAAATAGTGCCATGGGATCTTTCATGTCCACCTGAAAGGTTTCACGTCTCATTCGAGAGATGGCAGCTCTGATAGTGCAGCACTGCCTCAATACTACATGGAGTATCAGTCTTGATTTCTGGTCTTAAATACTGGAAGGGGACTTCAACCCAACACCTTCTGACTCGAGGCGAGAGTGCTACCATCGGAGCCACAGTTGACACTGTGGTCAGAGACCTCTGCAAGGAAGAGGACAAATCCGGAATCTTAGAATGACATAGAAGGAGGCCATTCAATCCATTGAGTCCATGCTGGCTCTCTGTAGAGCAATCCAATCAGTCCAGTTCCCCGATTCCATCCCCATGGCCCTGCAAGTTTATTTCCCTCAAGTGCCCATCCAATTTCCTTTCAAAATCATTCATCGGACTGCATTTTAAGAGTCTGCCGCTGAAGTAGGTGGCGGACGTAAAAAAATGGGGCCTGCCTGGGCATGGCCGTGGCATCTGCCCCCTGCAATGATGTGAAGGGAGAGGGTGAGCCGTCGCCGGCAACGGCATCCAGCACCAATGCGCAGGTGCCGGCGCCATTTTTAAAGGGTTTACAGCAATCAATGGACATTCAAAATCTGCAAGACAGAGTTAAATGACCTTTACATGCATTTTCCTACCCACCTCAAAGGCATTTCCAAACATTCGTGCCCTTTCCCGCCCCGGAATTCAAATATTGAGAATTTGACCTCCCACTCCCCCACAAAGTTCAGCAACTTTGCCCTTTACCCCTTCCCATCACCCCCCACTCTGACCAATCCACATCGTTGTTACCCTGCTCCCCCCTCCCGCACAGAGAAATAATTCTCCTCCCCCATTCCCGCAGGTGTCACGCCATGTTCTGATCTTATACACCTCTATCAAATCACCCTCAATCTCCTTTGCTCCAAGGAGAACAATGCAGCTTCTCCAACCTAGCCTTGTAGCTAAATTCCCTCATTGCTGGAACCATTCTGGTAAATCTCCTCTGCACCCTCTCCAGGACCCTCACATCCTTCCGACAGTGTGGTGACCAGAACTGGAGGCAATATTCTAGTTGGGGCCTAACCAGAGCTTTTTAAAGGTTCAGTATAACTTCCAAACTTGAGATTTGTAAAATTGATCAGCCATGATCTTACTGAATGGCAGGGCAGGCTTAAGGAGCCGAATGGCCTACTCCTGCTCCTATTTCTTATATTTTCATGTTCTTCTTCCCTGCCTTTGTACTTAATACCTCTATTTATGAAGTCCAAGATCCCATATGATTTGCTATCTATTCTCTCAATATTTCCTGCCGCCTTCAAGAATCTGTGCACATGAACTCCAAGGTTCCTCTGTCCCTGCACACGCTTTAAAATTGTACTATTATGTCTATATTGCCTCTCCCGATCCTTTCTGCCAAAATGCACCACCTTGCATTTAGTCACAGTGGCACAGAAGATGGCCATTTGGTCCATGCCGAAATAAAACAACTTGTGTCGTGACTTGGATTCAAACCGAGGTTACTGCAGCCACAATGCAGAGTACTAACCACTATATGATCATGGTGTCACACATTAGCTGCTGTTGGATTCTATTTGCCACTTATCTACCCATTCTGCTAGCCTATCTATGTCCTGTTGTAGTTGATTTGTATTATCTTCACTGTTTACCACCCTCCAAGATCAGCATCATCAGCAAATTTTGAAATTTTACTCTGTATTCCAATATCCAAGTCATTCATATATATTAAAAAAGCAGCAGTCCTGGCACTTAGGGAACACCACTATCTACTATCCTCCATTCTGAAAAACAATCATTTACCACAGCTCACTGTTTTCTGTGCTCAAGCCTTTTATTCCTTTTTCGTATTTGTTCATGGGATGTGGGCATCACTGGTTAGACCAGCATTTATGCCCATCCCTATTCAACTGAATGGCTTGCTAGGCCATTTTTTTTAAAGAGTCAACCACATTGCTGTGGGTCTGGAGTCACATGTAGGCCATACCAGGTAAAGACAGCAGATTCCCTTCCCTAAAGGACATTAGTAAACAAGATGTGTTTTTACAACAATGGTTTCATGTTCACCATTAGACTAGCTTTTTAATTCCAGATTTATTAATTAAATTTAAATTTCACTATCTGCTGTGGTCAGACTCAAACCCATACCCCAGAGCATTAGCCTGGGCTTCTGGTATTAGTAGTGCAGTAATGTTCCCTGTGAGCCTTCATTTTGTTAACCAGCCTTTTATGTGGTACATTGTCAAGCACGTTCTTAAACTCCATATATGGTCAACATCCATTGTTTTCCCTTCATTAATCTTCTCTGTTACTTATCAAAAAATTCTGTTAGTTAAATTTGATCTGCCTTTTACAAATCCGTTATTGGTCTCCTTAATTGACTCAAACCTCTCCAAGTGCCTATTGATTTTTTTCCCCTGATTATTGTTTCTAAAATCTTACCCACCACTGATGTTAAACTGACCAGCCTGTAGTTATTAGGAATGTCCTTATACCCTTTCTTGAATAGGGTGTGACATTTCCCATTCTCCAATCATCTGGCACCTCCCCCATATCTTGGGAAGTTTGGAAGATTATGGCAAGCCCTTTGGCTATCTCCACTCCCACATCCTTTAGCAATCTGAGGTGCAAGCCATCCAGACCAGGTAACTTATCCATTCTAAGCATAGACAGCCTTTCCAGTACATCCTGCCTATCAATTTTCACCCCATCCC
This sequence comes from Heterodontus francisci, assembly GCF_036365525.1. Taxonomy (NCBI): domain Eukaryota; kingdom Metazoa; phylum Chordata; class Chondrichthyes; order Heterodontiformes; family Heterodontidae; genus Heterodontus; species Heterodontus francisci. Next base: position 107,945,914 of record NC_090377.1, read on the forward strand.
TTACCTCTACCATCTCCGCTTATACCGGTATTCTATCAGTATCCTCTTCCTTAATAAATATTGATACAAAATACTCATTAGGTATTCTAGCCTTGCTTTGCACCTTTAAGCATATATGACACTCTTTGTCCCTAATAGGCCCTTCCCCACCTCTTACTACCGCCTACTCTTTACAGACCAATAGAAGATTTTTGGATTCCCTTTTATGTTAACTTGCATTTTATTCGCATATTCTCCCTTTGCTAGTCTTATCATCCTCTTCACTTCCCCTCTCAACTTATTGTATTTGGCCTGGTTCTTGCTTGAATAATTCACTTGACATGCATCATATACCATCTTCTTCTGTTTGATCATAATCTCTATCACCCTTGTCATCTCAGGAGCCTGGCTTTGTTTCCCCTACCTTTTGCCCTGGTTGGAATGTACTAGCCTGTACCGGAAACATCTCCTCCTCAAAGATCACCCATTGTTCTGTTCCTGTTTTTCCTTTCAGCCTTTGTTTCCATTTTACCCTGGCTGGATCCCTTCACATTCCATTGAAGTTAGTCCTCTTCTAATTTAGATGTTCTACTTTAGATTGTTCCTTGCTTTTCTCCATTACTAATCTAAAAATCTAAACCTTATGATACAATGATCATTCTTACCCAAGTGTTCCCCCACAGACACCTGGTCCATTTGATCCACCTCATTCCCCAGCACTAGATCCAGCAATGCCTCCTTCCTCATTGGACCAAGAATAGATTCACTGCATTTACCCCAACACTTCAATCTTCCATCTTCTAGTTCTTCGGATCTTTATGTTTATATGTCATGTTTGGGTAAGGAATTCTACACAATAAAACAGAGTAGTAATTTTATGTATCGGGATTCTATGGCTGAATCAAAATTACACTTGGATCAGGAGTGAATTTCTGTGGAGTTCAGTGTTTCTAATTGAGACCCTGTGTTCCTTTTTCAGGTTCTCAGGCTGTCCATGAAAAAGCTCCATTGGTGAAGTCTTTGCTGTTGGCAGGACCATCTGGAGTTGGAAAGAAAATGCTGGTCCATGCTCTCTGTACAGAAACTGGAGCCAATCTTTTTAATTTGTCACCACATAACATTGCTGGAAAATACCCGGGCAAGATTGGCCTCCAAATGATGATCCATTTAATATTTAAGGTAAACTATCTAATGTACAAACAGGAAGATTGGATTGTGTTGAATACATAACCGTAAATTTTGGATTATCTCATTTCCTGCGTTTTTACAGTGTAGCTGGTTGTGTGCGAGGCCTTACCTGTGGTGCAAGGTCTCATAAAATTTACTCCATATTTGGTATCCATTGGATCCAATATTCATCCATCAGAAATTGCTGACTTAATAATTTCCCCTTGTCTCTGTAACGTTTTTTTACATGTTTCTCATTTCCTTCGATGTCTTTCCCTTCCTCTCCATAGAGACTGACGTTGCTTGGATACAATTCCAAAGCTAGAGAGGGTGCAGAAAAGATTCACAAGGATGTTGCCTGGTTTGGAGGGCTTGAGTTATAAAGAGAGATTGGATAGGCTGGGTCTGTTTTCCTTGGAGCGAAGGAGGTTGAGAGGGGACATGATAGAGGTATATAAAATTATGAGAGGCATAGATAGGGTAGATAGCCAGAGTCTGTTTCCCATGGTAGGGGTGACTAAAACTAGAGGGCATAGATTTAAGGTGAGAGGGAGGAGGTTTAAAGGGGATCAAAGGGGTAAATTTTCACACAAAGAGTAGTGGGTATCTGGAATGAGCTGCCTGAGGAGGTGGTAGAGGCAGGAACAGTAGCAACATTTTAAGAGGCATCTGGACAGGTACTTGAATGAGCAAGGCATAGAGGGATATGGAATGAATGCAGGCAGGTGGGATTAGTATAGATAGGCATAATGGTTGGCATGGACGCGGTGGGCCAAAGGGCCTGTTTCTATGCTGTACGACTCTATGACTCTAAAGGTACCTGCTGTCCTCCAGTACTTCCCACCACAGTGGTCATTCTTCACAATTTAGAACCTCCCCTCCAGCCCACCCCTGCAAAATCTCAATGCAAATATTGAAGCAGTTGTGATGGTCCCCATCCCAAATTCCAAAATATCGTTTCCACTATCCAAGAGGAAAGTGTTGCCATTTCAAAAATGGTAATATACAGCAGCAGAAATCACATTAATAAATATAGGAAAATATAGAATTCAAGACACTGTGCTCATAGCATGTTGTCCTCCTGGCCAGACCCCAAACAGACAAAGACATGATTACCAAATCTAAATATTTCCCAGACTCACTAGGATTCCCTTTCACAATATAGGAGTCAGTGCCTTTGCCTGAAAAACTATGAGCATTTGTAGGATATTTACCTTTGGGTGTCAGCCGTGGCTCAGTGGGTAGCACGCTCACTTTTGAGTCACAAGGTTCCAAGTTCAAGTCACATTCCAGGTCTTGAACACAAAAATCAATGCTGACACTCCAGTGCAATACTGAGGGAGTGCTGCAGTGTAGGAGGTGCTGTCTTCAGATGAGACATTAAACTGAGGCCCTGTCTGTCCTCTCAGGTGGACGTAAAAGATCCCATGGCACTATTTTGAAGAAAAGCAGTGGAGTTATCCCTGGTGTCTTGGCCGATATTTATCCCTCAATCAACATTACAAAAACAGATTTTCTGGTTATTAATATGTTGCTGTTTGTGGGAGCTTGCTGTGCACAAATTGGCTGTCATGTTTCCTACCTTACAATAGTGACCATACTTCAAAAATACTTTATTGGCTGTAAAGCATTTTGAGATGTCCGCTGGTCATCTATATAAATGGTGCAGGGGTCGAAAACCAGAGGACAGAGATTTAAGGTGATTGGCAAAAGGACCAAACAACCCGAACAGAAGAAACTAATGCACAAGATTTCACTTTTACAAATTTCACTTTAACAATCAAACCAAAATTAGCCTAAATTAAACATGAAATAACAGACATATTACAAATTACACATTTGCTATCTGATACAACAAAGATATATCTCACAGATTTACTAGTCAGTTCACTCAGCATATAGAGTATCGATTACTGCCACACAGTCCTTCAAAGCTCTGAATTGTCTTGGGTAGATTTTCAACTCACTTCTTCAACAATTTCACGGTTCCCTTTCAACATGATCTCTACAGTTAAGGCTTTTGACAGCAGTTCACTTTCAACACAAACTCCACAGTTAAGGTCTTTCCCAAAACGGCGCACTTTTCCACAACTTTATCAGCTCCACTCACTACAGGCTTAACGGCGTGGATCCACCAACACTATCCTTTACCCTAGCCTTGTGCATTGTATAGGTCAGGTCTGGTTAATCGGTTACTCTAAGTAACAGAGATAGTGCCTGGATCTAGCCATTACTTTTCTCAACCTGCTTGCAATCCACCCTCCGGTCATCTGCTCCATAGACTTTTCTGTCTTCTATCTGACTCCAACCAGCTATTTTAGTTACCCCTAAACCTGAAGATTTGTTTCAGGCTGCTGGTACAGTCTGTTCCAAAAAAAAAGAAACAAACATTGCAACCAGGGTCAATGCCCCTGCCAGAATATTCAACAAGTCATCTGTTCGGATCACAGCTCACACAAGTTCTCCATGAGTCCCACAAACTGCAGATTCATCTCATCTGGGAGACCAGCCAGGAGTGAATTGAAATTGTCAAGTCTAGAGTTAATGAAGGCATGAATGAGGGTTTTAGCAGCAGATGAGCCGAGACAGGGGAGAAGTTGGGCAATGTTACAGAGGTGGAAATAGGTGGCCTTAGTGAAAAGACTGGCTTAATCTCAGACTTTTTCCAGGAAGAGGGATGGAAGAAGTAGCTCGGGCAAGGGGTTTGGAGCGGGAACCAAAAACAATAGCTTCAGTTTTCCCAATATTTAATTGGAGAAAAATTTCTGCTCATTCAGTACTGGATGTCAGATAAACTGATAGTTTAGCAATAGTGGAAGAGTCACAAGAGGTGGTAGTGAGGTAGAGCTGAGTGTTATCACGTACATGTGGAAACTAGCACTGTGCTTTCAGATGATGTCACCAAGGGGCAGCATGTAGATGAGAAATAGGATGGTGTCAAGGATAGATCCTTGCTAGAGACCAGAGGTAACAGTACAGGAGCAGGAAGAGAAGCCATTGCAAGTGATTCTCTGGCTACAATTAAACAGATAAGGTTGTACCAGTTGAGAGCAGTCCCACCCAGCTGGATGATATTGCAGAGGTGTTGGAGGAGGATGGTGTGGTCAACTGTGTCAAAGGCTGCAGATGTGTTGAGAAGGATGAGGAGGGAAAGTTTACCTTTGTCACAGTCACATAGGATGTCATTTGTGACTTTGATAAGAGCTGTTTTGGTACTGTGGCTGGGGCGGAAACTCAATTTGAGGGATTCAAACATGGAGTTCCGGGAAGATGGGCAACAACATATTTAATGATTTTGGAGAGGAAAGAGAGGTTCAAGATGGGATGGTAGTTTGCAAGGACAGAGGGCTCCTAATCTGTTTCTTCCCTTCTAACAAATTGTAATCCAATTTGCTCCTGTCCCCGTAATTCCATATCCCATAGTTTTCTCGAATACTCTTCTGCATGGTAGCTTGTCAAATGCTTTCTGAAAGTCCATTGTTGTGGGACAACTCAATCACCACACGAGGAGACTCAGGTACAGGTTGTTCAATCGTTTATTCAAGCGTACAGAGGGAGAGATACCACCTCGGGTATTCTGAGGTAATACTCTGACTTTACATTCAAGAGCACAAACTTATATACTGTTCTTATCATGCAATTGATATGATTGATCATAAAACAATGGTGATTGATTACACATTCCAATGAACACACATCCTCAACATTATCAATAAACATACCAGATGGCTCCTTACTGAGCCTATTATCTCTTTGTTTCCCATCACACCAACCTTCCATGGAAACAGTGGGCTCGAGGCCCTGGCTCCAATCTTCACTCCCTAATCCTGCCCTTTACCTTATCAGCATGTTTGTTTCTTTTCTCAACCTGACTCAATATGCCATGTTTCATATGGAAACTGGGGGAAGTGACAGTAAAATGGGCAGAATGATGAAAAATCCACCAGGATTTGAACCCTTTTGCAGCACGTGGGCAAGGGGCAGGCAGCAGTGCTCTCAGCAAAGGCAAGGGATGAAATCCCAATTGGAGAGATGAGGTGAGAGCAAGCCTCATCTCCCAATTTTCCACCATGATCCTGCCCAATTTCAGGCAGAATTTTGGAGGAAAATTACCCCCGCTCCAAATAATGGCAAATGACGGCTGAGTCATAAGGAAAGGTCTAGTCTAGAAAGCATGCAGTTAAAAAGGACTTCACTGAGGTGTATAAATACTAAATCGGCTACATAAAGCAGATCCAAATTCTTACTTTAAAGCAAGCCGGGAGATTAAGACCAAAAGATGAAAATTAAGTTTAAAACAGACATTAGGATGGGCTTGTTTATTCTGGAGTAATAAACAATTTTCCAAAGTACTGGAAATAAAAACAATAGGGCGGTGTGTCCTTGAAGTTTGTACACACCCATCCCTGTTCCCATCCCATAATTTACCCCCAACACAGAAATGTCTCCCTCCTGCCAGCCAAATTTCCAACCCCAGCCTCATTCAGGTTTCTTCCCTCCTTTTTGTAGGAATTTTGTGTTGTGATCTTATTGAGATCAGAGTGTTAGTGCTGGGGAATGGAACAATTCACTATGTGATGTAGCTGGCATGAGCATCTAACATTCTTGTGTCATATATGGCACCTTTGAAATCACAATTGCTGTGGACCCATGCCCATTAGCAACTAGTTTGCCCAAAGTCATCTCACCTGAGAATCTCAGACAGCAAACAGAAGACAGCTGACATATGTTCCATCAACCTGGACTGAATTTAACCTTCAGTCTAAGAAGTCAGATGTCAGCAATGTTCTTATTCCAGTATCATGCTCTCTCTTTGGTGAGGTCGGGAATATAATACATTTGCACCACTTCTGTCAAATAATGCAATATGCTGCGCGAGTAAATAATATCCAATATTCATGCCAGGGTCCTAAAAACTCTATTATTTTAAAAGGCTTGAGCTGATACAAGATAAAGTAATTACAAACCATTTTGACAAATACCAGAATTGTTACAGCCTCAGCATTTCACCTTCGTATGTTATTTTTATGTGGTATATATAAAAACCTTTTACTCATCACTGGGTTATTTAGGAATTTAGAGTAATCCCAACTCGGTTCTTAGTGAGCACAGGTTCACAAACCATAATTGACCCTTAAACTGCCCCTAATCTCTTACTCTGTACTGGTTTAGCAATCCAAAATGCTGATGTGATCAATCGAAGATGTCACACTGATGGAGGTGGTTCTCCTCTGGAGCTGTTAGCCTACAAATTCTTCCTAATGATATTAGTGGACATTTAACGCATTGCAATGATATTCTTGGACTTTAACACAGCCATCAATTTGAAAGTATTTGAAACAAAACAGTAGTCTTTTCTGTGCTGTTGCTGGCAGAGCAAAGGGAGATTTGCTCTTAGTGTCATAGAGCCTTTCAGCCCAACGAGTCCATGCCAGCTCTCCGCGGAACAATCCAGTCAGTCCCATTTCCCTGCTTGATCCCTGTTGCCCTACGAGTTTATTTCCTTCAAGTGCCTATCTAATTTCTTTTTGAAATCATTGATTGTCTCCACTTCCACCAACCTCGTGCGCAGCAATTTCTAGGTCATTATCACTCGCTGTGTAAAAAAGGTTCTTCCTTACATTCCCCCTGCATCTCTTGCCCAAAACCTTCAATCTGTGTCCCCTAGTCCTTGTACCATCAGTTAATAGGAATAGCTTTTCTTTGTCTAACTTATCTAAGCCTGTCATAATCTTGTACACCTCTATAAAATCTCCCTTCAATCTCCTTTGCTCCAAGGAGAACAACACCAGCTTTTCCAACCTAACATTGTAACTAAAATCCCCCATCCCTGGAACCATTCTGGTAAATCTCCTCTGCACCCTCTCATGGGCCCTCACATCCTTCCATCTGCCACTTATCTGCCCATTCTGAAAGTCTATCTATGTCCTGTGGCAGGCGATTCATATCAACCTCACCGTTTGCCATTCCTCCAAGTTTGGTATCATTGGCAAATTTTGAGATTCTACTCTGTAGTCCAAGATCCAAGTCATATATATAGAGAGCAAAAAAAGCAGTGGTCCTAGCACCGGCCCTTGGGGAACACCATTGTCTACCATCCTCCAATCTGAAAAATAACTATTTACCACGACTTGCTATTTTCTTTCCTTACGCCAATTTTTATCTAATTGGACACTGACTCTCCTATTTCATGAACCTCAGTTTTCTTAAGCAGCTTTTTATGTGATACTTAATCAAATGCTTTCCTAAAATCCATATAGACAACATCCACTGCATTCTCATCATCAACCTTCTTTGTTACATCATCCAAAAATTCAATAAGATTGGTCAAGCGTGATCTGCCTTTTACAAATCCAAGCTGGCTCTCCTTAATTAATTCAAACCTCTCCAAGTGTCTGTTGATTTTTTTCCTGATTATTGTTTCTAAAAAATTACCCACCACTGATGTTAAGCTAACTGGCCTGTAGTTGCTGGACTGTCCTTCCACCCATTCTTGAATAAGGGTGTCACATTTGCCAGTCTAATCCTCTGGCACCTCTCGCATATCAAGGGAAGATTAGAAGATTATGGCAATCTGGTACGACCAGGTGAGAAAAGGGTCTAGGGTTCCCTTTCAGCCTTCACCTGGTCTTACCGTAACAGAATTTAATTTTTGAACACACCATGTTTTTAGCTCCCCCTTGGTGAATCCTTGCTCACTGCTTTCCAACTATAAGGCAAAGAAACCAGCCAAACAGGTTTTCTTCGGTTTAAAGAAGAAAAGTTGAAGTTTATTAAACTTATACTCTAATTCGGTTAACGCCTACAGATACAAGACTTGCCCACGCTAGCATGCATACGCGATACACACGTGCAGATAGAGACAGAAAAGAGATGAAATAAAGTGGAAAAGTTTGAGGCAATATCTGAAGATGGTTTTGTTTACTGTTCTTCAAGCTCGCTATAGGTCTTGCTTTAGGAGATGTAGGAGACTTTTCTCTCTTGAGGTTCACGTATCCTCAGTGGGTCCAGAGGGTCTTCTCAGTCCAGGAGCAAACAGTCTTTCTGTGTTCAAACTCTTTGTGACTACTGCAAAAAAACCTGGACCAGCCTGTTAGTCATGTGACCAGCTGGTTTATCCAGACCTGGCTTTTGTGGATTGTATCACCTTAGCAGTCTCTGAAATGCTCTTCCTCACCTTCAATGTCTGGTGATCAAAATCCATTTGGGTTAATTGGAGCAGGGAATAATCCTTTGTCTCCACAAGCACTGTCTGTTAGTATGCAAATTGTTTTTTTTCCAGCCACGACTGATGTGTTTAACAAGTCATTTCCTTGCTCCAGCAACAGTTTAAAATCAATGTTCATATGACAAAATTAATATGCCTCATTCTTGGCAGGTGGGGGTCTGCATGACACAATTCCTTCCCCTATCTACACCCCCACTTCCTTTAGCAAGCTGGGATGTAAGCAATCTGGACAGGTGACTTATCTACCCTCAGCATAGCCAGCTTTTCCAGTGCCACCCCCTCTCAATTTTTATCCTATCCATTGCCTCTCTCCACATCTGCCGATATTTTGTCATATTCCTCTTCCTTAGTAAATACCAATACAAAGTTCTCATTAAGTATTCTAGCCTTGCCCTGTGCCTCGAAGCATATAGTACCCGCTTTGTCCCTAATAGACCTCACTCCACCTCTTACTACCTGCTTACTATTTACAGGCCTGTACAAGATTTTTGGGTTCCCTTTTCGGTTGATTGCATTTTATTCTCATATTCTCTCTTTGTCAGTTTTATTTTCCTCTTCACCTCTCCTCTCAACAGATTGTATTTGACCTGGTTCTCACTTGAAGAATTCACATGACATGCAACATACACCCACTTTTTTTGTTTGCCCCAAAATCTAAGCCCTCCCTCCTGCACCATGCTTCAAGCCACGCATTGATCCTCCCTATCTACCTATTTCTATTCTTGCTAGTGCATGGCACTGGGAGAAATCCACAGATGACTACCTTTGAGGTATTATTTTTTAACTCCCTGGCTCCTGAAAATCTGACTGTAGGACCTCAATATCTGCCCTCCCTATGTTGTTGGTACCAACATGTACCACAACATCCAGCTCACTCACTTCCCCCTGTAGAATATTCTGCACCCTCTCCGTGATGTCCTTTACCCTGGCACCAGGGAGGCAACACACCATGCTGGACCCATGATGATGGTTGCAGAAATGCCTGTCTGACCCCTTGACTATGGAATCTCTGATAACAACTGTGTTTTTACATTTTGCTGTTCCCTCCTGTATAGTCCTTTGCCCATTGGTACCATGGTCTGAATTGCACTCCTTCAGGGTATCATCACTTCCAGCAGTCTCCATGCTGAGTACCTGTTAGAGAGTGGCACACACGTATGTTTGTATGGAGCAGATGGGAGTGTGGAAATTGAGACACAAACAGATCAGAGATGATCTTATTGAATTGCAGAGCAGCCTTGAGGGGCCGAACGGCCTACTTCTGCTCCTAATTCGTATGTTCGTATGAAGACTCCTGCACCTCCTGCCTCTTCCTACACTTCCAGATGGCCACCCAACTACTATCCTGAACTCTTACTTTTTGTAGGGTGACCATCTCCTGGAAAGTATGATTCAGGAAATTCTCCTCCACCCTGATGCTCTGCAGTGAATCCAGCTGCTCCTCATGCTCTGAAATCCTGAACTCAAGCTGAAGCAGCTGGAGACACTTCCTACACAAGTGGTCGTTGAAGACATGTGAAGTGTCCTGAAGTTCGCACATGGCGCAGGAATTGCAAGCAACAGGTCTCAGCTGCACAATCTTGATGTGAAAAATCCCTCTATTCCCTCTTTATCAATCTAGTTAGTACCCTGTGTACATAGAAACATAGAAAATAGGAGCAGGAGTAGGCCATTCAGCCCTTCGGACTTGCTCAGCCATTCAAAAAAGATCATGGCTGATTGTCTAATTCAGTACCCTGTTCCCGCTTTTACCCCATATCCCTTGATCCCTTTGGCATTAAGAAATATATCTATCTCCTTCTTGGATATATTTAATGATTTGGCTTCCTCTGCCTTCTGCGGTAGAGAATTTCACAGGTTCACCACCCCCTGAGTGAAGAAATTGCTCCTCATCTCGGTTCTAGATGGCATACCCCATATCCCGAGACTGTGACCCCTAGTTCTGGACTTCCCAGCTATCGGTAACATCCTCCCTGCATCTAGCCTGTCTAGTCCTGTTAGAACTTTATATGTTTCTATGAGATCCCCTCTCATTCTTTGAAACTCTAGTGAATATAGGCCTAGTCAACCCAATCTCTCTTCATACATCAATCCTGCCATCCCAGGAATCAGCCTAGTAAATCTTCTTTTCACTCCCTCCATGGCAAGAACATCCTTCCTCAGATAAGGAGACCAAAACTGCACACAATACTCCTGGTGTGGTCTCACCAAGGCCCTGTATAACTGTAGTAAGACATCCTTGCTCCTGTACTCAAACTCCTTAAACTATCAATTTTAATTAATACCTCTAGACCTGCTCTGTGCTTGTACTCTTATTAAATCACTTACTGTTATACTAATCCCAATTAAATATTTTTAATTTCCCAACTCCTAATTTGAACCAATACCCTAGTTTAGAGAGAGAAAAGAGAAAAATACTGACCAACCAATTGCTTACCTTCTTCCCTGTGATGTCACACTTTGATTTACTTTGGAACGCAGTCAGTTGGCTCTCAAGCATTGGTGAGACCAATCTAGAGTATTGCGTACAGTTTTGGTCTCCTTACTTAAGACGTGGTATAATTGCATTGGAAGCAGTTCAGAGAAGGTTCACTTGACTGATTCCTGGGATGAGAGGGTTATCTTATGAGCAAAGGTTGGACAGGCTGGGCCTGTATTCATTGGAGTTTAGAAGGATGAGAGGTGATCTTATTGAAACATATATGATCCTGAGGGAACTTGACAGGGTGGATGTTGAAAGGCTGTTTCCTCTTGTGGGAGAGACTAAAACTAGGGGGCACCATTTAAAAATAAGGGGTCACCCATTTAGGACAGAGATGAGGAGAATTTTTTCTCTCAGAGGGTAATGAGTCTGTGGAATTCTCTTCCCCAGAGAGCAGTGGAGGCAGGGTCATTGAATGTTTGTAAGGCAGAGGTAGACAGATTCTTGACAAACAAAAGAGTCAAAAGGTATCGGGGGTAGGCAGGAAAGTGGAGTTGTGTCCACAAACAGATCAGCCATGATCTTATAGAATGGCGGAGCAGGCTCGAGGGGCCGAATAGCCTACTTCTATTCCTAGTTTGTATGTATGTTCGTATGTACTTCCCCCTAGGCTTGCTCCTTTATCCTGCAGCCATCTCGCTGTGCTGTCCCCTTTTGCTTGCTCCTTTATCCTGCCGCTGTCTTGCTGTGCTCTTCCCCTAGGCTCGCTCTTTATCCTGCCAGCATTCACACTGTGCTCTCTCTCTCAGGCCCACTCCTTTATCCTGCTACCGGTCTCGCTGTGCTCTCTCCCAGGCCCACTCCTTTATCCTGATGCCAGTCTCATCGTGCTCTCCCTCAGGCCCACTCCTTTATCCTGATGCCAGTCTCACTGTGCTCTCTCTCAGGCCCACTCCTTTACTCTGATGCCAGTCTCACTGTGCTCTCTCTCAGGCCCACTCCTTTATCCTGTCACAAGTCTCACTATGCTCTCTCTCAGGCCCACTCCTTTATCCTGATGCCAGTCTCGCTGTGCTCTCTCACAGACCCACTCTGAAGGGGTGGTAGAGGCAGGAGCCCTCACAACATTTAAGAAGTTTTTAGATGAGCACTTGAAATGTCATAGCATGCAAGGCTACGGGCCAAGTGCTGGAAAATGGGATTAGAATAGTTCGGTGCTTGATGGCCGGCACAGGCACGATGGGCAGTGAATGCTTTAAGTGCCTTTCTTCTGATGTGTTCCTTACTGCAAGCAGTGCGATTTATTCCAAGTAATAAATCCTCTGTTTAGCTGATTTATGCAAATCAGCTGTGAGACTTCGATCCAACTGTTGTGGACGTTAACAATGATTATCGGTGTTACTTTGGATTAGTAAACCATCAGTGGGAAATATATATTTTCTAATATTGGGTACAATATATTATTCCAAAATAATGAGGCAGAGATATGATAGGGTTATGCAGAGAGCAGGGGTTACGGGGTAGGGGTGCAATACAGTTTTAAAGTTAATTGAGGAATCTGGAATGTTATATATGTAGAAAACCACTTACCCCTTTTCCTCTCTATCTGTCTCGTGTGTGTGCATGTGCGCGAGTGACTGCATGAGTGGATGGAGTTTTGATAATTTCAGGATAAGGCATATTGCTCAATAAATAATTAATCTTTTGTTTTAAACCTACAAGAAAACCTGTAGCTGTCTGTATATTTGACAAATAAAACACAAAGGGGTTAAACCCCAATAACAAAAAAAAAACTTGCTGCGGTCAGGTGGGAGTTGAACAGTAGGAACTACCCACAGCCCTAACCACATGGCTGGAACAGTGCAAAAAGGATTTACAAGGATGATAACAGATCTGAGAAGTTATACCTAACAGGAAAGATTAAACAGGCTGGGACTCTTTTGCCAAGAACGGAGACGGCTGAGGGGTGACCTGATAGAGGTCTTTCACATTATGAAAGGGTTTGATAGGATAGATGTTGGTGAGATGTTTCTATGCGTGTGGAGGAGACCAAAACCAGGAGTCATAAATAGAAGACAGTCACTAATAAATCCAATAGGGAATTCAAGAGAAATGACTTGACCCAAAAACTGTTTAAAATGTGGAATTTGCTACCACAAGGGGTAGTTGAGATCAATAGCATAGATGCAGTTAAGGGGACGTTAGATAAAACCCATGTAGAAAAATGAATATGAAGGGGTTTAGTTTAATATGTAGAATAATTGATAACTGAAGTGAGCTGCTGGTTGGAATTTAATTGAAAGGTTCAAATGATATTATGTAGAAAAAATTTTCAGATATCTATAAGTGAACATCATGTTAGAATCTGATGGGGGGATGGGAAGGACTTGTGTGGCATTGTTCACTGTGAGACCAAAACACTACATTAGATTCAAAACACCAGTGGCGTTCTTTTTTTTAATAACTTGTTTTGGTTTTGTGTTAAAGTGTTGACCTTCAGCATGAAGTAAATATGGCAAAAACAGAATAATAAATCATGTTCTGGAAATGATGTAATCAAACCTATAAAATTCAACTGAGATTCAAGGTTTTTAAAAATTGTTTCCAACTTGTCCTCGCTGTCTTTATCCTTGTAAAATCCTATCCATAAATGGGCATTGCAAGTCTGATGAGAAATACCATATCAGATAACTGGAAGAAAATTATGGAAAGTCCTCCCCACCCTTCCTTCATTGCAAAGGGATGTCATCATTCACTGCTTTATTTTTATCACACAGGCTGTTTTAAGAAAAAGCATCAGTTTCAGACTTGTGTGTGTTAAATCATGTGGTAAACTTTAAGGGCTGGATTTTGTTGAGCTCCTGACGTGGGGTTCCATAGTGGGGGAGCCAGAAGATCGTACTGGCAGCGGCCCGCCATGAAGCCCGACACCGGCATTGCCAGGCCCGATCTTCCTGGCAGTGGCAAGGCTCTGTGGTGGCCCTCCCATCGCTTGGCAATGGGACCCAACTTTAAATATTTAAATAAAGGATAGGCATATATTCACATACCTTTTACCACAATCACACTGGCTGTCCACGATCTTCCATGCGATGGCTGGCACTCATGCGCTTTCACTTTTCCGTCCAGGGAAAGCTGGTGCCACCAAGGTGGGAAAGGGAAGAACTTAGGATTTCTAGTGAAGTTGTGGGGGGGCGGGCGGTGGTCAACTCTGCATTTCTAGTGTGGGAGGGGTAATCTCTGCACTTTGTGCAGTTGGAAGGGGAGGGATGAGGTCAAATCAACAATGTAAGTGTTTTGTGGGAGGTGTGGGGGAAGAGAAGGGGGCATCCATTTATTTTCATTGTATTGCAGGGGGAGACGGATTAGAAATTAATTTTAAATGTATTGCAAAGGGTGGGGTACGGGGTTCAACTGTGCAGGTCTGGCAGCCCTTTAAAAATGGCATCAACACCTGCGCAGAGGCAGCTGATGCCATTGCCGGTGTTGCTGAGGCCACTCACCCCGCCACATGATTGGGGAGGTGGGGGTGGCCCGCCTGGCGTTTTCAAATGAGCTGCCACATGCTACATCGTTTTTTCATCCGCCGCCAGTCCCACGGCAGGAGAATAAAATTCAGCCCTAAATGTGTCATTTGCCCATGTTCCTCAGTTTTTTAAAGGCACTTTTAAGATAAGTTGCCTCCCCCCCTTTACAACTACTCTTGGCAGGATAATTCAAACAGCCTGCTCCTAGGCCTCTGTCATTGCCACTCTAGAATTGGCCAAAAGTAGATGCAAGAGACTGAATCACTATTCCTTGAGTTCCACACCACACATTTTGTATGATGGTCTAACAGAGATAGAAAACTCAATGTCAAAGGATGTTGACTGTTTTCGCTTTAAAACAATAGATAGATATTTACAGGGAGGTCCCATATTTGTGTCACAGTCTGTGCTCAGTTATCTGATCCCAGCAGGGCTATTGGGGGTTGCAACAATTGTCCTTAGTCCCCTTGGCTCAGAATGAGGAAGGTTTGGTTTGCCACATTTTGCCCAGTTCAAAACCAGTCAGGGTGGAGCATTTAAAGATGCTATTTATATACAAAGATCTGATTCTGCATGCACATAACATGATGGATTTTCCAGGTGTGAAGGCGAATCTGGTCTTCCTTCAGTGCAGCAGTTGAAAACCAAACTTTTTAACATCAGTTTTTGATTATTAAAGTTATGGCAGTCATTCTTGAAATTAGACAACATCTTGGTTCAAAACTGAATGAATGATCACGCCAGACAGGGTTCCCACTGCTGATCACTATCCAGTGAAAAATGTACGTGTGACGGAACAGGCTCAGCTGTGATTATTCTACCACATCACTCACAGGTTAAATAGCTTGCTGACACTAAAGAATGGCTACCTGGACCAGGGACTGAAGTGCAGCAGGCTCCTAGAATCATGGAATGGTTACCGCACAGGAGGAGGCCATTCAGCCTGTTGAGTCTATGCTGGCTATCTGCAAGAATAATCTAGCTAGTCCCACCCTGCACTCTTTCCCCGTAGCACTGCAATTTTTTTTCCCCCCTTCAAGTGCTTATCTAATTCCCTTTTGAAATCCAAGATTGAATCTATATCCACCATATCCAGGTAGTGCATTCTGTTCATAACCGCTCACCATAGAAAAAATCATTTTCTCATGTAACCGTTGTTTTTTTTGTCAATCACCTTATATCGGTGTTCTCTGGGTCTAGGCCCTTCTGCCAATGGAAATGGTTTCTCTCTAACTACTCTGTCTAGATCCCACATGATTTTGACCTCCATCAAATAGCCTCTCAACCTTCTCTGCTCTAAGGAGAACAGCCCCAGCTTCTCCAATCTATCCACATAATTGAAGTCATCTCTGGAACCTTTCCAGTAAATCTTTCCACACCCTCTGTCAGGCCTTCACATCCTTCCTAAAGTGTGGTGCCTGGAATTGGACACAATACTCCAGTTGTGACTGAACCAGTGTTTTATGAAAGTTCATCATAATGTCCTTGCTTTTGTATTCTATGGGCTGGATTTTATAGGGACCTCAACGTCGGGATCCGTGGCAGTGGGGCGGGGGGGGCATGAAAATTGCCCCGGATGAGGCCTGCAATGGACCTCGGCGCCAGCAGGGCCTGGCCCAATCTTGCCGGCAGAAGCAAGGCCTCATGGTGACCCCGCCCCCCCCACCCACTGCTCGGCGACGGGACCACAATTTAAATATGTAAAATAATGAACTTACCTGCATTAATGAAGGTCCCATCACCTCCTGATGTGCTGCCGTGATCTTCAACCTGGCGGCCAGAACTGACGCGCCGTCGGATCCCCATCTGGCGAAACGACACCCGACTCCTGTGGGGAGAGGAAGGAGATCAGTATATCAGTGCGGGAGGGATGAGCAGGGTCGAACTTACATGATTGGTCGAGGGTGTGATGGGAAGGTGTAAAGTTTAAAGTTTCTGACCTTTCTGGGTGCGTGGGCGGGAGAAAGGTCAGGTACAGAAGGTGAGTGTTTTGGCGGGGAAAAGGACAAGGGGCAACATTTACATTTATTGGGGAGGTGGGAGAGGGACTTAAATCGGTCAATAAAATTTAAGTTTCAATTTGCCCTCCATGCCCCTTTAAAATTTCAATGTGCCTGTAAGGGCTCTAAGCACTTTAAAAATGGCGCTGGTGCCTGCATTGCTCACCCGCCCCCTCCACGTCATTGGTGAGGGGGGGCGGGGCGCAGTCCGCCCTGGCTATGTTAATAAGCCACTGCATATAATATCGCGGCGGATCTGCGGAGTGAAAGCCACGCATGCGAGCCGCCAACTTTTACAGCCGCCGCCACACTCAGCGGCAGCAACATTGAATCCAGCCCTATGCCTCTATTTATAAAGCCCAGGATGCTGTCGGCCTTTTTAATTGCTTTCTCAACCTGTTCTGCCATCTTCTACGGTTTGTGCACATGTACTCCCAGGTCCCTCTGCACCTTTAGAATTGTACTCTTTAGATTATATTGCCTATCCTCTTTCTTCCGACCAAAATGTATCACTTTGCACTTCTCTGCATTAAATTTCTTCTACCACTTGTCCACCCTTTGCATCAGCCTGTCTGTGTCCTCTTGAAGACTCTCGCTATCCTCCTCACTGTACGCAACATTTCCAAATTTTGTGGCATTTGCAAATTTTGAAAATGTGCCCTGTACAACCAAGTTTGAGTCATTAATATATATCATGAAAAACAGTGGTCCTAGTACAGACCCTCGGGAACACCACTTCTTCCAGTCTGGCAAACTACCATTCACCATTATTCTTTGTTTCCAATCTTTTAGTCAACAAGCCCATTATGTGGCACTTTATAAAACACCTTTTGGAAGTCCATATTGTTATGACCAAGGCGGAAGTTATGCACTGTTAATTCAGTCCCACTACTCCACAGGTCACAGCATATTGGTAAAGTTTCCCACCTACCAGAAAAAAAAGCCAAATTAATCACTTTATTTATCCCCAGAATAAAATACGCCAAACCAGGTTTCTTTAACAAAACGAAATTAACTATTTATTAATAAACCAAGTTTTAAACGATAATAAGATGAATCTATATGCATGAAAAGATTTTATAATGTCCTAATCTTCCTAACCCTCATGCATACACTTACAATTACCAACGATTAAGCGGGGAAAAATGGTTATTGATTTTATGACAGTTTCTTCAGGATAATAAAAATTACCAGTTGTATCTTCTGGTAATATTTTCCTGGATCGGTGAGGTGTCCCAGAGTCAGATGCCACTCGATGTTTCTCCAGGTGAACAGTCTATGGTGGGCAAGCCTTTAAGGTAGTTTGTCAGCAGCAGCTATCACACAGATCTTTCAGCAACAGGTTGTAGGAATAGGTATAATTACATTTTAAAGTAGCAGTCTAACAGTAGAAACTTTCTTGAGAGTTCAGAAACTTCCAAAAACACGAAAGTCAACAGGACTTACTCTTAGCAAATGAGCCTTCTCCACTGAGCACAGCATACAGACCTCTTACTTTTTTTTAGAACAAAACAAAACACATGTGACAATATACACCATATCAACCACATTGCCCTCATCAATCCTCTGTTCCCTCCTCAAAAAATCAATCAAATTAGTTAAAGAAAATTTACTTTTCACTTGGCTTTCCTTAATTAGTTCACACTTGTCCAAGTGACTGTTAAATTTCTCCCCGATTATTATTTCTAAAAGCTTCCCCAACACTAACATTAAACTCAGCAGGTATCTGTGAAGTCATATCCCAGCAGACCCCTGTGGTAATTGCTGGGTTTATCTTTTCACCCTTTAGTGAACAATTATTTAGTCCTCTGACATCTTCCTACCCCTGTACCCACACAACCCCTAATCTAATGAGAATTGGAAGATTATGGCCAGTACCTCCACAATTTACACTCTTACTTCCCTCAGCAACCTAAAATGCATCCCATCCGGATCTGGTGACTTATCAAATTTAAGTACAGCAGCCTTTCCAGTAACTCCTCTTTATCAATTTTGAGCCCATCCAGTATCTCAACTACCTCCTCTTTTACTGTGACATTGCTAGTATCTTCTTCCTTGGTAAAGACAGATACAAAACACTCATTTAGTACCTCAGCCATGCTCTCTGCTTCCATGTGTAAGTCTCCATTTTGGACCATAATCGTCTCCACTCTCCTCTTACTACCCGTCTACTATTTATATGCTGATAGAAGACTTTTGTTTCCCTTTTAAGTAGCTGCTATCTATTCTCATACTCTCTCTTTGCCTCTCATTTCTCTTTTCAATTCTGAACTTTCTATATTCAGCCTGGTTCTCACTTATATTATCAACCTGACAATCTGTAATACCCCACTTTTTTCTGCTTCATTGCACTCTCTATTTCTTGTGTCATCCAGGGTCGTTAGTTTTGGTTTCCCTACCTTTCCCCCTCCTGGGAATGGACTTATACTGTCCCTGAACCATCTCCTCTATAAAGGCTCAATTGCTCGATTACAGTTTTAGGTGTGGTACCATACTACAGCAGGTACTGTTGTATGATTGCCTTTAAGAGTGATGTCCCTTTAAGATCTTAATATGCTAATGAGCTAAGTACCAGAATATAGTCATGTGACTACAAGCCAGATGCACTCTGTAACTGTAACACCCAGAGTAAGGATCTGTAAATAGTTAGCTTTGTACTGTATAATAGTTTAGCTTTTTAATAAAAGCAAAATACTGCAGATGCTGGAAATCTGAAATAAAAACAGAAGGTGCTGGAAAATCTCAGCAGGTCTGCCAGTATCTGTGGAGCGAGAAGCAGAGTTAACGTTTCAGGTCAGTGACCCTTCTTCAGAACTGGCAGATATAAGAAATGTAAAAGATTTTAAGCAAGTAAAGCGGGGGTGGGGCAAGAAATAACAAAAGAGGTGTTGATAGGACAAAGTCACAGAATAGCTGACCAGAAGGTCATGGAGCAAAGGCAAACAATATGTTAATGGTGTGCTGAAAGACAAAGCATTAGTACAGATAGGGTGTTAATGGACTTCTAACTGAACAGCCACAAGCACAAACATGAAAAAAAACAGTGGGTAGGCACAGTAGAAACAAACAGAACAAACTAAAACAAAATAAACACAAAAACTAAAAGAAAAAAGAAAAAAATAACTAAAGATAAAAGTAAAATGAGGGGCCCGTCATGCTCTGAAATGATTGAACTTAGCTTTTTAGCTTTATTAGCCTTTTAATAAACCTGTTTGAGATCTTCAACCAACTGGACTGCGCGCATCTCATTTGTGTTGCATCAGACAACATAAAAAGAGCTCATTACAGGTACCTGTGGACCTATAAGCCAGCTGGTACCTGTGAAACCATACCTCAAGAGACACCTATGGAACCATACTGCAGCAACTACCTGTGGAACTATAAGCCAGCAGGTAACTGTGAAGCCATATCCCAGCAGTACTTGTGGAGCTATAAGCCAGCCAGTACCTGTGAAGCCACACCCCAAGAAACACCGGTGGACTCATACCCCAGCAGCTACCTGTGGTACCATACCCCAGTTGCTTCATGTGGAACTATACCCCAGCAGGTACCTGTGAAACCATAGCACAGCAGCTAATTGTGGATCCATACTCTAGCAAGTACCTGTAGAATCATATCCAAAGAGAAACCTGTGAAACCATACCCCAGTAGGCAGGTGCAGAACCACACCCCAACAGGAACGTGTAGAACCACACCCCAGCAGGCACGTATGGAACCATATCTCAGCAGGCAAGTGTGAAACCTTACCCCAGCAGGCACCTGTGGACAGAAGAAAATTGGATTGTGGGCAATTTTGTTTGTGCACAATGTACTCTAGATAAATGCATTTACAATTTTCCTGCACATTGCACATGCGAGGATTGCTTTGAAGTACAAGCAATCCAAAATTATATTTCAGCAGCTTACAGTACACCTTGCTTGTGTTATTTGGTATTGCAAAAAGTACAAAAGGATGTTTTTCCTGTATGACGGCATATGTCATTTCTACAGCTTTAAAATTTGACGTCATTTTTGTTATTGTGAGGAAGAATAGGCAAATTGAACATGATATTTATAATGGCAGCAATATAGGTTATTGAAAAAAGTTAGCCCCGAAAATTCACCCCCTGACCCTGCCAAAGTTCATAGTGTCAGGGATGTCACATGATTTGGATAATTTGAGTATGCTAGGCAAATATTTGCAGAAAGCTGGCCACCCAAGAGGAAGAAAGAAATTCTAGCATTTATATAGCGCCTTTTACAATCTCAGGATGTAACAAAGTGCTTTACAGCCAATGAAGTTCTTTTGAAGTGCAGTCACTGTTGTAATGTAGGATATGCAACAGGCAATTTACACACAGCAAGCTCCCACAAATAGCAATATAATAATGACAACCTGTTTCTGTGATGGTGATTGAAGAATAAATATTGGTAAGGACATTGAGGATGACTCTCCTGCTCTTCTTCAAAATAATGTCATGGGATGCTTTTCGTCCACCTAAGAGAGCAGATAGGGCCTCAGTTTAACATCTCGTGCAAATGACGGCATCTCCAACAGTGCAGCATTCCCTTAATACTGTACTGGAGTGTCAGCCTAGATTTTTATGCTCAAGTGTCTGGATTGGAACCTGAATGCACAACATGCTAATTCAGGCAAGAGTGCGACCAACAGCTGACACAAGTCAAGCTGAGGAATCCTGAGGGAGAGAGGGTGCTCAGTAACCCCTCCTGGAGGAAAACTCTAAGTGCACCATGGCTCTCCCCCTTACACCTCAAGATCATAAAACTTAAATTCATCTGCATGGCCAAGGCCACAATCCAACCCTGACTGCCATGGTGGAGCCTACAACCAGCAGTTGGTCAGCTGATACACCAGATCGCACCAAGCATACCAGTACAATGTTGTACCAGGTCTCTAAGAAGATTGCACTACACAAGGCCACTCTGGAAAGCTTGCCACTAAGTGAATATCTTTTAACTAAGCCCCAGTCTAGTTTCCAAGATTTCTGATGGACTCATGCCAAAGTTACAGAGGGATTTCACGGCCATAGACTTTTGGCCCCATTGTTGTTTTTATTTTTAAATTTCTCCCGTCCTTTAAGATTCTTGAAGCCTCATGGTGCTGCTCGAGCAGGTGTCTTGTTCTCATCTCTTCTCTAATCTTGGCAGTAATTGTCTGATCACTTATTTGTGACAACAGTCTGGAGTCCTTCTCCCTCCCTGTGGCAATACCTGACCATTGTAATATGTGTCTGAAGCCTGGGATCCCTCTGCCTGTGGGCAACACCTGACCACTATACGACATGTCAACACCCTGGGTTTCCTCTCATTCCCTTGTCATCTGTGCTTTGTGGATTGTGTTGATAAATGTTTTCCGCTGTTTAGTTTTTCAGGTTAAATAAAGCAGCTTCCAAATGGTCGGGTGCACGCTCCCTTTACACCCAAAGAATTGGATCAAATATGCATATGTCTGTATTAATCCTAACCCTGATGGTGTTGTAATTTTACTCAGGTTGCTCGCCTGTTGCAACCTTCTGTAGTGTGGATTGACAATGCAGAGAAAATCTTCTACAAGAAGGTTCCAAAGATGGAGAAGCGGGTATGTGCAAAGTTTTTTGTTAAGTGATATTGAGGCTGTTAGCTGGCCCAGGTAATGAAGCCAATAGAAAATGACCACCTTTCTTTTTTACCGTCTTGTTTCAGTTGTGATTTCTTGCTGTTTAAGTTATGAACTCACACTTGCAGTGTGACAGCCTTTGCATTTGAAATCTTTTCAAGTGCAACGCTTCTGAAGTACGATGGATTTACTGAATGGAAGACTATTAATATGTACAGATTGATAGCACAGTCTCTATCCAATTTTACCCATTGTTTCACTGTTGCATAATTAAAAACCTCTATGCGAGACAAATAATCCATAGACCTATTTCCATCTACGGAACAAGACCCTTGATAAAATATTGAACAAGCATTTTAAACAAGATGGTACACATTTTATCATTTTCCAAAAAGATTGTGAAAAATTCAGTTGTTCAGAGTTGGGCTGCTTTTCTGTGCCTGTGGCATCAAATTTTCTTTATCTCATCTTTTGCAGCTGGAACCGAAGCGGCTAAAGAAATCTTTCCCCAAAATACTCAAATCCATTCAAGCAGAAGATCGCGTTCTTATTGTGGGCACAACGCAACGACCCTTCGACGCAGAATTGAAGTCTTTCTGTCGAGGTTTCCAGAAAATTGTGCTCATTCCTAGACCAGACTATAGCTCTAGATTTGGTGAGTACAGAGTAAAGATGGACCCTCCTAGAGAGGAGATGTTCCTGGATCTCAGCCCAGGTGCACTGAATCGCCTGTGTGCAGCGAATATCGGAGAATTTGGCGGACCGAAGGTCATGTCTGTGAAGAAACCTGATGATTTTCCTCTGTTCAAATAAATGGAAGGAAATTCTGGCAAGTGCCTTGACAGACATGTAAATGGGCCAAGTCGATTTTCTAATATTCCCTGTGTCCTGGTGCACTTGCACACACGCTCAGGAAAATCTCTGCTTGAATCTGAAACAGCAATGAGACTAATGCCATGCAAGGTATCTCTCCATGCTCACATTTACAGTGGGAGTGGAAACTGCGAAATCAAATTTACACAAATCATAGTTACCAAACACGTCAGTGTTAGGAATGCAGGCTGCATGCTGGAAGGAGCCCAATGGTGTGAAACAGTTGGACTAATACTAGGTTGAATTAGCGACAGGGTATTGGCTGGGTACAGTTACCGAGTTTAACACATCAACAGAGAAGCAGTCAGTAACTTGGAGCAGGAGTAACGAAGGGTCTAAACCCAAAACAGTAACCCAATTTTTGTTCTTTACAGATTATTGCTGTACTTACAGCATTTTCTATTTTTATTTCATTAGCTCAGGATACACTGGGATGTCTAGGAAGAGCTAAGTTTCCAGTAGTGTTGGCATTGTACTGTGACCATAAATTCTCCTTTGCATTAAGATTCAGTGGGCAGAGAATTGGATATGACCCGAAAACGGGTGTGGGATCGTTGTGTTATTATTTTTATGTAGCAATAAGTAATCAAACTTAAGTTGAGTGATCATAAACTGTGGATTCTTCATTTGTATGGTAACGCATTTACAAGAGAGCTCTGTTTTACACAGGCGACTAGGTACCTTGCTCAACTCCAAGGGCTGAATTTTACGCCGCCTCAGCGGGCCGGAATGTGGCGTGTGGGCGGCGTAAAATTGAGCGGGAGGCTCTGGAAAGCTTTCCCACCCCGCTCCCGCCTCCGGCCAACTTTACTGCGGTTGGGGCCGCCCGCCCCAGGCCGATCAAGGCCCTTAAGTGGCCAGTTAACAGCCACTTAAGGGCCCTCACCCGCCTCCAAGGATATTTTACCTGTGGCAAGGGGGCGTGCTGGGGATGTGAAAGGCCACCCAGTGATAGCTGACGGGGCGGTTGCCGTGGCAGTCGGGCACAGGGTACCCAATCGAGGACTGCCCCTGCCTTCCAACCCACCCCAGGGACCCAAGATGCCCACCTGCCCCTCATACGACCACAGTTGCCTCTCTGGCAGGATCGATTCCCCCCCCTTCCCCCGGTGAGGCAACCCCAACATACCTTCAGTCCTGGTTCCATGGCATCTTCCATGATCAGCTGGGCTGCTGTGCCAGCAGTGACCACCGCTCCCGGGCTGGCAGCTCAATGAGGTGGGACTTCCTCCCTCAGGTGGGGAGAAGACCTGCCTCAGGACAATTAAAACCCAGGGACCGTAAAATGCGGGACGGATCCCCGGGCTAGGCCGAATCGCATCCACCACCGACTTTTACGTCGGTGGCGAAGTCCCATCCGCCTAAAGTCACATGCTGAATGACATCACTTCCTATGATGCTTTGTGGAGTACTTACATTGTTAAAGTGATATCACTACATCCCCTTGTCCTAAAATGGAAATACACCGTCATGCCCGGAAAAGGCATGTCCTATTCGTAACTCTAAAAATGGTCTGTATTCAGCATAGAGGCTTCGGGAGCTGAATTTTCTTTTTTCAAATAAACCACAATTGACATTAAAAGAAAGAATAATTTGGGACAAAATTAATAGTCACATGGACAAATACGGGTTAATTAAAGAAAGCCAGCATGGATCTCTTAAGGGAAGTCTGCACTGAGTGCTGCTGGAGGGCACAGAGTGTGAAGAAGGGAGTTTGGTAAGTGAGGAAGTCCGGTAAGGAGGGGAATTATAAATTAAGAAAAAAATAAATTTGAGTGCACTGAGAGCTGCTTTGAGTGCACAGAGTGCAAAATGGGAGTTTGGTGTGTGAGGGAGGGGTTCCTTCCTTCCTTCCTTCCTCCCTTCCCTTCCCTTCCCTCCTTCCCTTCCCTTCCCTCCTCCCCTTCCCTTCCCTTCCCTTTCCTTTCCTTTCCTTTCCCTTCCTTCCTTCCTTCCTTCTTTCCTTCCTCCTTTCCTTTCCTTTCCTTTCCTTCCTCCTTTCCTTTCCTTTCCTCCCTTCCCTGCTTCCTTCCTCCAGTAGCTACCTCTTTCAATGGGACAGAGGAAGAAGCGGATTGGTGAGTCACTCGTACGTTGTTCTACTTCTCATTGTAATAAAATGCTTTTAAAGTTACTGTATGGCAGGTTAGCTAGGCCAAGTGAAACGTACGTCCTGCGATATGGGGGAAGTCATGGATGCACTATGTGTCCTAGATGAACACATCTGTAGGAAGTGCCACCGGCTGCAGAAGCTTGAGCTCTGGGTTTCGGAACTCGAGCGGCAGCTGGAGTCACTGTTCTGCATCCGCAAGGCAGAGGACTATATGGATAGCACGTTTAGGGAGGTGGTCATAGCACAGTTTAGGAGCTTGCAGGCAGAGAGGGAATGGGTGACCACCAGGCAGTCTAAGAGAGCCAGACAGGCAGTGTAGAAGTCCCCTGAGCCTATCTTGCTTGCTAATCGGGTGATGGTTCCTCAGGGGAGTGCAGCCAGAGCAAAGTCTGTGGCACCTAGGGTGGCTCAACTGCACAGGAGGGGAGGAAGAAGAGTGGAAGAGCAATCGTGATAAGGGATTTGATAGTCGGGGGATCAGACAGAGGTTTCTGCGTAAATAAACGTGACTCCAGGATGGTGTGCTGCCTCCCTGGTGCCAGGGTCAAGGATGTCACGGAGCGGCTATAGGACAAACTTGTGGAGGAGGGTGAACAGCCAGCGGTCATGGTCCACATTGGTATCAATGACATAGGTAGGAAGAAGGATGAGGTCCTGAAAGCAGATTTTAGGGAGTTAGGAAGGAAGTTAAAAAGCAGGACCTCAAGAACAGTAATCTCAGTATTACTCCCAGTGCCACTATGCTAGTGAGCATAGGAATATGAGTATTGAGGGATTGAACACGTGACTGGAGAATTGTTGTAGGAGGGAGGGAATCAGATTTCTGAGGCATTGGGACCGGTTCTGGGGCAGGTGGGACCTGTACAAGTACTAGCATCCTCGCAGGGAGATTTGCTAGTGCTGTTGGAGAGGGTTTAAGCTAGCTTGTCAGGGGGATGGGTACCTGAGGGGTAGCTCAAATTGGAAGGAAGTAAAGCTAGTCACGGGAGGTAGAAAAGTAGCAAGTGACATTAGAAGGCAGGCAAAACAAAGGCGAGCATCAACTAGGCTTAGAATGCAGAATAATGTCAAGAAGACCAGATTAAGGGCACTGTACCTGAATGCACGCAGCATCTGCAACAAGGTAGATAATTTAAAGGCCCAAATAGAGGTAAATAGGTATGATCTAATTGCCATTATGGAAATGTGGCTACAGGGTGACCAAGACTGGGAACTGAATTTTCAACGATATTCAACATTTAGGAAGGACAGGAAAAAGGGAAAAGGATGTGGTGTTGCACTGATAATAAAGGATAGGATCAGTAATTTAGTAAGGGAGGATCTCAGATCGGAAGAACCAAATGTGGAATCTGTTTGGAGCTAAGAAACAGCAAGGGACAGCAAACATTGGTGGGAGTTGTTTATAGGCCACCAAACAGTAGTAGTGGTGTGGGGCATGGTATTAATCAGGAGATTAGAGAAACATATATTATAGGTAATACAGAAATCGTGGGTAACTTCAATCTGCACATAGACTGGGTAAACTTAATGAACACTAATGCTGTGGAGGACGAGTTTCTGGAGTGTGTTAGGAATGGTTTTCTAGAGCAGTATGTTGAGGAACCGACTAGAGAACAGGCTATTTTAGATCTAGTATTATGTAATGAGAAAGGGCTAATTAATAATCTTCTTGTAAAAGAACCTTTAGGGATGAGTAACCATTATATGATAGAATTTTACATTATGTTTGAAAGTGAGGTAGTTCAATCTGAAGCCAGGGTGTTAAATTTGTACAAAGGAAATTATGAAGGTATGAGGGACAAATCGGCTGATGTGGATTGGGAAAATGCATTAAAAGGTATGACAGTACAAAGGCAATGGATAGTCTTCAAAGAAATATTACATAGTTTACAGCAACTATACATTCCTTCAAGGCACAAAACCCCCAGAAGTAAAGGCAGTCAACCGTAGATAACAAAGTTAAGGATTGTATAAGATTAAAAGGAAAGGCCTATAAAGTTGCCAGATATAGTCGTAAACCTGAGGATTGGGAGGATTTTAGAATACAGCAAAGGAGGATGAAGAAACTGATAAAGAAAGGGAGAATAGAATATGAATGTAAGCTCGCAAAAAACATAAAAACGGACAGTAAAAGCTTCTTTAGTTATGTTAGAAGGAAACATTTGGCTAAGACAAATGTGGGTCCAATACAGGCAGAGTCAGGAGAATGTATAATGGGGAATAGAGGAATGGCAGAGAAGCTAAATGATTACTTTGTGTCTGTCTTCACTCAGGAAGATACAAGTAATCTCCCAGAATTAGAGATCCAAGGGATTAGGAGGAATGAGGAATTGAAGGAAATTAGTATTCGTAAGAAGGTTGTATTGGAGAAATTAATGGGGCTGAAGGTTGATAAGTCCCCAGGGCCTGATATTCGACATTCTAGAATGTTGAAAGAGGTAGCTATGGAGATAGTGGATGCATTGGTGACCATCTTCCAAAATTCTATAGATTCTGAAGTAGTTCTTGCAGATTGGAAGGTAGCAAATGTAACCCCACTATTTAAGAAGGGAAGGAGAGTAAAAACAGGGAATTACAGACCTGTTAGCCTTACATCGGTAATTGGGAAAATGCTAAAATCTATTCTAAAGGATGTGATAAATGGACACTTGGATAATAAAGATCTGATTGGGCATAGTCAACATGGATTTATGAAGAGGAAATTATGTTTGACAAACCTGTTGGAGTTTTTTGAGGATGTTACTAATAGAATTAATAAAGGGGAGTCGGTAGATGTGGTATAGGATTTTAGGAAAGCTTTTGATAAAGTCCCCTACAAGAAGTTGGTTAGAAAAATTAAAGCACATGGGATAGGAGGCAATATGGATTAAGGATTGGTTAACAAGCAGAAAGCAGAGAGTAGGAATAAATGGGTCTTTCTCGCATTGGCAGGCTGTGACTAGTGGGGTACCATAGGGATCAGTGCTTGGGCCCCTGCTGTTCACAATATATATTAATGATTTGGTTGTGGAGACTAAATGTAATATTTCCAAGTTCGCAGATGACACACAACTAGGTGGGAATGTGTGTTGTGAGGAAAATGCAAAGCAGCTTCAAGGGGATTTGGACAGACTTAGTGAGTGGGTAAGAATGTGGCAGATGAATATAATGTGGAAAAATGTGAGGTTATCCACTTTGGGAGGAGGAATAGATGAGCAGAGTATTTCTTGAATGGTAAGAAGTTAGAAAGTGTAGATGTACAAAGGGACCCGGGAGTTCTTGTCAATAAGTCACTGAAAGCTAACATGCAGGTGCAGCAAGCAATTAAGAAGGCAAATGGTATGTTGGCCTTCATTGCAAGAGGATTTGAGTGCAGGAGTAGTGAAGTCTTGCTTCAATTCTATAGAACCTTGGTTAGACCGCACCTGAAGTACTGTGTGCAGTTTTTGTCCCCTTACCTTTGGAAGGATATTATTGCCACAGAGGGAGTACAACAAAGGTTCAGCAGGCTTGTTCCCAGGATGGCGGGAGTGTCCTATGCAGAGAGATTGGGGAAACTGGGCCTGTATTCTCTGGAGTTTCGAAGAATGAGAGGTGATCTCATTGAAACCTACAACATATTTAAAGGGATAGACATGGTAGATGCAGTTAAGATGTTTCCCCTGGTTGGGGAGTCTAGAACCAGTGGACACAATTTCAAAATAAGGGGGAAGCCACTTAGGACAGAGATGAAGAGAAATTTCTTTACTCAGAGGGTTGTGAATCTTTGGAATTCTCTACCCCAGAGGTCTGTGGAAGCTCGGTCATTGAGTATGTTCAAAGCAGAGATTTACTGATTTCTAAATACCAATGATATAAAGGGATATGAGGATAATATGGGAAAAGGCATTGAAGTGAATGATCAGCCATGATCGTATTGATTGGCGGGGCAGGCTCGATGGGCTGAATGGCCTAGTCATGCTCCTATGTTCCTACGTTCCTAACTCATGTTTAACTAACTTGCTGGAGTTTTTTGAAGAGGTAACAGAGAGGGTGATGAGGGCAATGCCATTGATGTGGTGTACATTGACTTCCAAAAGGCATTTGATACAATGCTGCACAACAGACTTGTGAGCAAAGCTATAGCTCATGGAATAAATGGGACAAGAGCAACATGGATATGGAATTGGCTGAGTGACAGGAAACAAATCGTGGTTAATGGGTGTTTTTCAGGCTGGAGGAAGGTTGTAGTCAGTGTTAGGATCCCTGCTTTTCTTGATCTATATTCATGACCTAGAACTTGGAGTACAGGGCACAATTTCAAAGTTTGCGGATGATACGAATTGTGGAAGCATTGTGACCTGTGAGGAGGGTAGTGTAGAACTTCAACAGGACATAGACAAGTTAGTGGAATGGGCAGACAGGTGGAAGATGAAGTTCAATGTGGAGCTCTTCATTTTGGTGGGAAGAACATGGAGAGATAATATAAAATAAAGTGTATAATTCTAAAGGGGGTCCAGGAACAGAGGGATATGGATGTATATGTGCATAAGTCATTGAAAATGGCACGACAGGTTGAGAGTTAATAAAGCATACAGTATCCTGAGCTTTATTAATAGGGGCATACAGTACAAGTGCAAGGAGGTTATGTTGAACTTGTATAAGACACTAGTTCGGCCTCAGCTGGAGTACCGCATCCAGTTCAGGGCGCTGCACTTTAGGGAGGATGTTAGAGGGGGTGCAGAAAAGATTCATGAGAATGGCTCCAGGGATGAGGAATTTCACTCTTGATGATAAATTGGAGAAGTTGGGACCGTTTACCTTGGATAAGAGAAGGCTGAGAGGAGATTTGATAGAAGTATTCAAAATCATGAGGGGTCTGGACAGAGTAGATAGGGAGAAACTGTTTTCACTCATGAAAGGATCGAGAATGAGAGGGCACAGATTTAAAGTAATTGGTAAAAGAAGCAAAAGCGACATGAGAAAAACTTTTTCTTGCACCGTGTGGTTAAGGTCTCGAATACATTGCCTGAGATTGTGCTGGAGACACGTTCAATTGAAGCATTCAAAAGGAAATTAGTCAGTTATATGAAAAGAAAGAATGTGCAGGGTTACAAGGAAAAGTTGGGGGAAGACACTAAGTGAAATGCTCATTAGGAGAATTGGTGCAGACACGATGGGCCAAATGGCCTCCTTCTGCGCTGTGACAATTCTATGATTCTCTGTGATTAAAATGGCTGCGTAGAGTCAGGTGACTTTTGCAATTTCGTCCCAGACTCGGAAGTATCTCAAGCCTCCAGAAAGCTCCAAAATGAATGACCATGGGTGGAGTGCCTCCCTTGAATGGGCATACCGAGAACAAACTATTTCTGGAATTCATACCTCCTATTGTTTGTGGTCTTAGCCAAAACTCAATATCTATAGACTCCTAGGGCTGAATTTTACGCCACCCCGGCGGGTTGGATGGTGGCATGGGGGCGGTGTAAAACTGAGCGGGAGGCTCTGGGAGGCCTACCCGCCCCGCTTACGCCTCCACTCAAGTTTACAGCGTCGGGGGGGGCGGGGGAGTGCGGTGGGGGGAGAGCGGCCCGCCCACCCGAGGCCAGTCAAGGAGTCAAGGCTCTTAAGTGGTCACTTAAGGGTCCTCGCCCCCCTCCATGGGTATTTTACCCGTGGCAAGCCGGCATGATGGGGAACTGAAAGGCCGCCCAGTGATAGCTGCGGGGGGGGGTGGGCCATGGCAGTCGGCTACAGGGTGCCCGATTGAGGGCCGCCCCTGCCTCCCAACCCACCCCCGTGACCCAAAACGACCCCTCCTCCCAAACGACCACTCCAGCCTCACCAGGGAAGGACAAATCCCCCTGGTGAGGCAACCCCAACTTACTTCGTCTCCAAGATCCATTGCGTCAGCTGGGCTGCAATCCCAGCAGTGGCCACCGCTCCCGGTGGTGCTGCTGGGACTAAGAGCTGCCGGCCCGCTGATTGGCCGGCAGCTCACTGAGCCGGGACCTCCTCAAGTGGGTGGAAGTCCCACCTCGGGACAATTAAAGCCTGGGGACTTGTAAAATGGGGGACAGATCCCTGGGCTAGGTGGAAGCGGGTTCGCCACAGACTTTCACATCGGTGGCAAATTCCCATCCACCTAAGGTAAATTCCAGCCCCTCGACTCACTGGGCTGGATTTTACAGGCCCTCCAATGTCAGGCTCCATGGTGGGGGGGGGGGGGGAGGGCGCGAAGATTGTTCCAGCGGAGGCTAGCCACAGAGCCCGACACCGGGAGTACCAGGCCCGAACCTCCTGGTTATGGACCCTTGCCACTGGATGATGGGATCTGCTTTTAAATATATAAATTAACAAAATTAATACATTAACGTACACTTACGGGCCAGCCGCGATCTACAGAGTGGAGGCCGGCAGTCCCCCACCTTCACTTCCCCGTCTGGAGAAAGCAGGGGCCACACTGATGGGGAATGTAAAATTTTTAGTGCGGGTTGGGGGGGGACACAGGATCAAATTACCATCATCAGTGTAGGAGATGATGGGAAGGGATGAACTGTAAACTTTGTACAGTCTGGAGGGGGGAAGGTCGTATTCGTAAGGTAAATATTTTGTGGTGGAGGGGGAAGGGCAGATACTTACTTTTATTGTTATTGTGGAGTGGGAAAGGGGCATTCGAATTTTATTCAGTACATTATTGGTGGAGGATATCTTTAAAAATTTAAATTAGCTGGCAGGGCTGGCTGCAATTTAAAAATGGTGCCAGCGCACAGGCCTGGCACAGCTGACGCCATGGCTGGCATCGGACAACCCGCCTCCTCCACGTGATGCGGGGGGGGGTGGTGGGCGGGCCAACCCAGGTATTTAAATGAGCCACACGCTGTAGATCCCGGCGGCTTGGCAGTGTGTGGTCCGCAAATGTGGGCCACCATTTTTTCTGCCTGCCGCCAGGAGCAGCAGCAGGTGCTTAAAATCCAGCCTACTATCTCTGAGCTCAAAACTTAACAGAGAGCTGTAATGAACCAGTTAAATCATAAGTAGGTGTGAATGGCCATCATCTATCCCCCATTGTGTAGCAATGGCTTCGAACTTGAAATCATTCTGGGTGGACAATGGAAGTATTGATCACATGGTCGCCTGACAAAAACTCATCACTAATATTGAATCTTATTATTCCAAGCACCAGTGAGAGATTGGGTTGTCTTCAAACAACAGCTGCAGAAACAGCAGCAAAGCCCATGCATTAAAACTAGAGACTACCACATCTTAAGGCCTCCAAGCCTGTTCCTTTTCCTTCGTTTGTAATTTGTAAAAGTGCACTATCCTTTTTAACTGCTTTCTTCCTCGAGAGAGAGTGTGTGTGTGTATGTGAGTGTGTGTATGTGTGAGTGAGTGGCGACTTAGATTTTTGGGGTGAATGTGTGAAATAAAATAATCCTCTTTATTTCAATCCATGAAAAGTTTGCAAGTTCTCCCTGTGACTGCGTGGGTTTTCGCCGGGTGCTCCGGTTTCCTCCCACCACCAAAGACTTGCAGGTGATAGGTAAATTGGCCATTGTAAATTGCCCATAGTGTAGGTAGGTGGTAGGGAATATGGGATTACTGTAGGGTTAGTAGGGTAAATGGGTGGTTCTTGGTCGACACAGACTCGGTGGGCCGAAGGGCCTGTTTCAGTGCTGTATCTCTAAATATAAATATAATATAATATAAATATAATATAAAAGTGCGCTACTGGTTATTAAAATTAGCCATACACTCAGGGGTTAAGAAACACACCCACCTTCCTTCTAAAAGGAAACACTGATTAGAGACAGTAAAGTGAAGGGAACTGGGGTTTCAGTTCTCTCTTAATTCTGTCTGTAATAACATAAAAAAAACTATGGACATAATGGAAGGAAATGACTTTGAAAAATATTTACACATGCATTGACTGTAGTGTTCTTTAGCCATGTGTCTGTGATTCATACAGGCGGTCTACTGACTCTACCTGATCTTGTCACATGTAGTTTCATGGGGAGCTAGACTTATCAGCTTTCTTCTCATGACTTTTGTGTGTATTCTGACAGTCATCCTGTGCTTGATTGTTATGCTGGTCATTTTCTCTTGCTATGTTCTGCTGATCTGAGTGTGACCATGTTCTCGATGGAATCAGATTGTCAGGTATAGTGTTATTAGCTAGCTCTCTTAGCTGACTGTGATTCCTTCTTAGAACTGCTCTGTTGGGGGTGCTCACTTCATAAGATAAGAGCAAATGAGAACAGAAGGTGCCGGAAATATTCAGCAGGTCTGGTAGCATCAGGAGTTCTGATGAAGGGTTACAGACCTGAAACATTAACTCTGTTTCTCTCTACACAGATGCTGCCAGACCTGCTGAGTATTTCCGGCACTTTCTGTTCTCATTAAGTCACTTCATAAGATCTTGGTTCATTGCAGACTTTGGGCACTTCCGCAGGGAACCACAATTTTTCTTGTGGACTGATTACCCTGACTTTCTGCCCTATCTGTAATGGTGGTAATTCCACACTCATGTGCTTATTGTGCATCATCTTTGTCTTATCTTGTTTTGCTATGAGCCTATCTTGTATTGAGGAGGATTTCATGAGATGATGACTTGAAAGTGTTGTCTTGACCTGTCTTCCAAATATGATTTATACAGGGGATGGTAGCCCTGTGTCAATTGGTGTCACCCTCAGGTGGAACATGGCTACATGTAGATCCTGCTTCTTCTCACAACATTTTATAATTAATGATTTGACTGTATGTACCATTCTCTCTGCTAGGATGTTTGACCTAGGGTAATGCAGTGAAGAAGTGATGTGATTTCCACCCCATCTCCTGTACATGTCTTGGAATGGTTTGGCAACGTATTGCAGACTATTGTCTGATTCTATCTCTTCCGGGAACCAAACAAGCTGAAAATTGCGCTGATGGTGTTGGCAACTGATGCGTTCGAAGTTTCCCTCAATTGGCAAATTACCAGAAATTTAGGGTGGTAATCAGTGATCAACAAGTAATCACTGCCTTTGATTGTGAAGAGATTGGTTGCTATCCTTAACCAAGGATGCGATGGTATGTTGTGGGGAGGGGGTGGCTCTTTTTGCTGACATGGTTGGTGCTGCTAGCAAGCGTTATCTGACTTTACCACTCACTCAATGTCACTGTTCATACCCGGCCAATAGACAGTCTCATGTGCAAGTTTTTTAGACTTCACAATACCCATATGGCCAATATGTAACTGTGAAAGTATGTCAGGGTGATGCATTTGCAGAATTATTAACTGCCTGCCTTTGAAGATAACATTCTAGATGTATCCAACTCATCCCCCGGCATGGCCAAAAGGTTCTGAGCTCAGCAGGAACTTCCTGTATGCGTTCAGGCCATCCTTTAATAATGAGTTGCCATAGCGTCTTCAAGACTGAGTCTTTTGAGGTTTCTTTCCATAATTCTTCACACTTGTTCTGCCCTAACTGCATCAAATTGATCTGGTATACATCCTCTAACTTGATGTTAACCTCATCAACTTGGACGTCTGGTGGAACATTTTTGCACTTTCTGGGATTAGATAGTCTACTTAAAGTGTCAGAGGCTATCCTGAGATTCCCTGGCTTGTATTTGACTTCACAGTCATACCCTTGCACTTCTGCCAACAGCCTTTGCAGCCATGGAGGTGTGCTAGTCAGCAGCTTTTGCCAAATGATCACAAATGGTTTATGATCTGTTTTGACGATACAGTGTTTCCCGAAGAGATGTGTTAAATATTGTGATTCTGAACACCAATGCTAGTATTTCTCTTTCTATATTGGAATCGTTGGCCTTTGAAGGGGATAAACCTTTTGAACCGAAAGCTATTGGACGTCCATCCTGCACAAGCATGCTCCCAGGCCTTTTCTGCGAGGCATCTACTTCGAGAATGGTGTCCTTGTTCAGATCATAGTACTGCAAATACGTATCCGTTAAGAATGATTTCTTCAACAAACATTTCAACACTGGTGATCCTCATGCCATAGAAATTATGTTTCCTTTCTGAGGAGTTCCCATAGAATCAAAGATTTTTTTGGAGAAATTTGAAATGTAATTGAAGAGACCAAGGTATCTTTGCAGGTTTTCTTTGTCTTGTGCGCTTGGCATGGACTAAATATCCGCCATCTTGCTGGTATCTGTTCTAATGCCTGTGTCTGAATAAATGGAGCCAAAGAAGTTAATGTGTGTTGTGTTTATGGCACATTTCTTACTGTTGAAAAGGAGGCCTTCTTTCCTGGCGCTTTCCATCAGGATGTAATTTCCTGTCATGTTCTTCTTTTGTGGTGCCCACAACTGTGTTATCATCAGCAATACTCACACACCTTAGCACATTTTCTGTAATATGACCCATATGTTGCTGAAATAAATCCTGGCTTACTGATAAGCCAAACGGTAAATGCAAGAAGCAAAATCGGCCAAACGGAGTGCTGAAAGTCGTCAATTCTTGTGAATTTCAGAGGGCGATGGACCGGCCAGTACCCGTGCTTTGTATCTAGCTTTGAAAAAACTTGGCCCTTGCGAATTTCGGATTCAGTCCTCTAGTGGAGGGATTTTGTGAAGACAGTGTATCAATGCCTTGTTTAGCCTTCTGGGGTCAAAACAAACACTTGTTTTTATTTCAGATTTCCAGCATCTGCAGTATTTGGCTTTTATTATAGTGTTTAAGTCACTGCCACTTCTCTTCCAGGAATGCCTACCTTGAAGAAGTTCTGCTCTTCTCTCCAACAGGATTTTCGTTTGTCTCTTTTACCTTGTTCACCATCATTGCTTTCTATCAGCACCTTCTCTTTTGTTATCTCTTGCCCCACCCCTGCTTTACTTGCTTAAAACCTATTACATTTCTAGCCTCTGCCAGTTCTGATGAAGGGTCGCTAACCTGAAATGTTAACTCTGCTTCTCTCTCCACAGATGCTGCCAGACCTGCTGAGTATTTCCAGCATTTCTTGTTTTTATTTCAGATTTCCAGCATCTGCAGTATTTTGCATTTATTAAACTCAGATGGTGTTTTCCTTTTTGACTATAACTGTTACTGAGCTTCAAGATCAGCAGCAGGGTAAAGCAGGACTGCGTTCTGGTGCCAACTCTCTTTGGCATATTCTTCTCCATGCTGCCATTATACACTTTTGGCAACTCAGATGGGCATGCCAGAGCTGACGGCAAGCTGTTCAACTTGGCAAGACTGCGCACCAAGACCAAAGTGCAATAAGTCCTAGTCCTTGAGCTACTGTTTGCTGATGACACTGTGCTGACATCCCACAATGAAGTTTATTTGCAACAGCTGGTAGATCGGTTCTCCCAGGCCTACAAGGAGTTTGGACTGACAATCAGCGTCAGGAAGATCAAAGTTATAAGCCAGGACAGAGTGACTACACCTTCCATCAACATCGACCACCTCACTTTGGAGATCGTTGACAGCTTCATATACCTTGGATCAACAATAGCCAGCAATCTGTCCCTTGCTGCCGAAATCAGCACCAGGATTGCCAAGGCTGCAGCTGTCAAGTCAAAGTTGAGAATACGAGTGTGGACCAACAGCAAATTAACCAAAAATCGAGCCTGGCACTGGCCTGTTAATTGCCTGGTGTCATTAAATAGAGCCAGGGGATTCCCACCGCCTTTTCAGCCCAATGCCGGGAGCCCTGCCTGTTCCACTAAATTCTGCCCAGTGTGTGAAAACTGTAAGCATGTACCAGGTTTGTGTTCTCAGCACCCTCCTTTGTAGTCGCAAAGCATGGACAACTTATGCAAGCCAAGAAAAGCAGCTGAACAGCTTCCACCTCCACTGCCTCAGACAAATATTGGGCATCTCCTGGCAGGACAGAGTGCTGAAAATGGAAGTACACCAGTGTGCAGGGATCCCCAGCATCTTTACCCTCTTGAGTCAGTGTCGACTCTGTTGGCTGGGTCATTGTGCGCCGAATGGATGACAGCCGCGTTCCCAAAGACATGCTCTATGGCGAGCCTGCTATCGGCACAAGACCAACAGGTCACCCACATCTGTGATACAATGATGTCTGCAAGTGAGCCCTCAAGTTAACAGGGATCAGAGTAGATGCATGGGAAATCCTTGCTGCTGACCAGAGTTCCTGGAGAATGGCAGTCAGGAAAGGCATGGAAAAAGCAGAGGACAAAAGAAACAACTAGATAGTGGAAAAGAGAACCTGGCGTAAGGTGAAAATATCAGTTGACCTCACGCCAACAATATTCATCTGTGCTAGCTGTGAAACGGATTGCCACCCACGAATCAGCCTCTCCAGCCACAACAGCTGATGTTCAACTCAGAAATGACATACACCCCGGACACTGTTCATCGTCTTCCGAGACAGACGGATGCTTTCTACTGTTATTGAGCGCCCCAATCTGGTAATTCCTTGTCTCTCCACAGTATCCAGCTCTGTTTTCAGCTTGTCCATGGCATGGACTCTGCATTTTGTTGGTGGATCTATAGAGGGAGCCACGTCACCCCTTACATGTAGGACAGCTTTTCCTTTGAAACTTCTCACTTTGTCAAGATTTTCCAATGCTGCACTGGAAGCTATGGTGCAAGAGGTGAAGAGGAAAAGTGATGTCATATATCTATAGGGGGCCAGGAGGCTGTCGAAACAAACTTTGCGAAAGTGGTGGGACGAGATAGCTGTGGTAAACCTGGATGCAGTGCCACAAAAAGTTCTATAACCTCACACAAGTTGTCAAGGCTGATGAATGCATCTTCAAATGGCATAACCCACCAACTACTTCATTAGCCTCAATGCACCACACCCCCTTCACTCACCTACCAACATTCTCTAGGAAACAGGACTCAAACACATAATATTCATATATTTCACCTCACCCTCACAGAACTACTGCAAGCCTCACACTCACATCTTACACACACGTTGCACATACTGGGCAGAATTTAGTGGAGCCGGCAAGGCTCCCGGCACTGGGCTGAAAAGGTGGTGGGAACCCCACCTGGGCCATTTGGAGACACTCCCCCAGCTCTATTTAACAACACCCAGACAATTAACAGGCCGGTGTGGGGATCAATCATGCCTCCAAGACCTGCAGGCCAATCAGAGGGCCGGAATATCAGTAGTATCAGCAATGCCACCGGGAGCAGTGGCCCAGTGCTGGAGACCCGGACCTGAGGCAAGTGAGGCGGGGTTGCCGGGGCCAGTCCAGCAGGTCCTGGCAATGGAGGAAGGGAAGGGAGGATGTTGAGTGGAATGGAGGAGGGGGGTCAGGCAGGTGGGGTTGTTTACCGCCGGGGGCCTTCCATGGGCCAGGTCGCCCATGGAGGAAAGTGCCTCCACCACCCCACAAGCCCACAGGGAAAGTTCCTCATTTTACTGGTGACCTACTCACAGGGCGGAGGGTCCCCCCCACCCCACCGCTGGAGCTGGCATTAAGCCAGTGACGGGGGAAGATGCTCTTAAGTAGCTGATAATAGGCCTCTTAAGGGCCTCAATTGGCCTCTGGGCAGGAAGGCCGTCATCGGACTATCCCATCCTCAACTAAATTGCGGTGCGATGGGAAGACGACTGGCCCTCTGTTCCCATCCCCCCAACAACCATCACAATTCCATGGGCTCCCTCACCTCCTAGCCCATCTCCAGGGGTGCCCATTACATCCAGCCTATTGTCAGCCATTCAACCATGACAGCCACATCACCCAAACACATTGCATCACAATTACTGACGCATTTCCCTCTCTCTTGTAAGACAAGATGGTGCATAACTGGAGGCAGCAGCAGGAGAACAGGCATGGCTGCATGTACATACCCCAATCGAGGAGACGATGCTCGCCAACGTTGGAACTGCCATGTTGAGGCCATGACTAGTGGCAGGGATGATACCATTGAAGGTGATAGAAGCTCATAACTAATCCTCCACCTCACATCCCACTTCCCGCTCATCCCACAACCTATTCTGATTTACAAGCTGCAGATGGTATAAATTTGCACCTCTTACCTACTACCACCCCTCCCCCCCGCCCACGTCCCTCACCATAGCCCTACTCTTGTGCCTTTTTCTTTTCAGTGATGATGAACTGCAACCTGGCCAGGCAGTGGTAGAAGAGCAAAAGGTGAAAGAGCAGGAAAACAGTGATGAATCAGAAACACTATCATTCTCCCTCACACTCGTAGCCACCAGCTCAAACAAGGGCACTGTGCGTCCTTTTGAGAATAGATTAGAGGCAGAATCTGCATGTGGTGATACATTGGGCTTAAATGACCTGCAGTCAGGGCAGAGAACAAGGGTAGTGCAGGTGCCAACTTGCCAGAGGTCAGGGTCACACACAGGTTCTGCTGTAGAGGATAATGTAAGGACTTCAATGGGGCTGTCTACAGAAGAAAGCTAATGGATCTGTACATTGAAATGCTTGGTGCATTGACAGACCTACCAGAGAGGTCAATGTCAAGGAGCATAGAGGAATCTGGCACCAACTCAACATCGGGCCCATGGAGGCTTGGAGCCCATCCTTTCCAGCTTGGAAGCAGTGACCAACTCCATTAGCGCACTTGCATATCCGGACATGATGCAGCATCTGATGGCCAATGTCTCAGCTTCCATCACAGAACAAGCAGAAGTATCTGGGTGCTCCAGCGAAAGCTCAGACTGTAAGTCATGCAAGGTCAGCTAGCTGCCCTGACAGCTCAGACTGCTGTTAGGCAAGCTGAACCTGCTTCCACTCAAGCTCAGACTGCTGCCACTATGGCTAAAGATATCAGTGTTCAAAGGGTCTTACCCAACAGATTGCTAGGATTTCTGAGATGCTGCCCTGGAGGAGTGGCAGTGGCTCCATGTCACATAATTCTGCTGTGCTCTCTCAGGAGGACAGCAATTGACCTCCTACCACTACCACTCCATCAAGGTCCTTGCTGTTAGTTGTCAGCCAGCCAGCTCAGACTGCTGCCACCGCACAAGATGGCACAGTCCAAAGTTGGATCTTTTAAGCCCAGAGCTGCTCGAGATCACCCTGCAAGGCCATCTGCAGCCTGTCCCACTGAAAGTCAGCACCCTTCCAACAGCCATGCTGCAGCCACTGGGGGTAACACTACGCAAGAGCACAAGGACAGGTAAGGGCACAAGAGAAACAGGCACCAAGGAAATGCACAAGGGTGATTAGTTGACGTTTGCATGCGTTATGGCATGGTTTGATTTATAAATCTGGATTAGAATGTTTATTTTGTGGTGACGTTTATTTTTGCATTGTGGCCAAGCAAACAATCTGATGGTCAGTAACAGAGGGAAAGTAATGTGTAGAACTATTGGAGACTTGGGAATTGGGATTGCATTTACTGGTATTGCAGTCAGATGAGTCCATCACAGATGGCCCAGCCAGAAAGGAGCTGCGTTGCTTGTCTTCTTCACTTCCTCCTCCTCCTCCTCCATCATCTCCTCTTCCTCCTTAGCTGGTTGCCATATTGCTGATGGCAAGGGTTGTGTGCTCATGATGGCAGCGTTGTGTAGTATGCAGCAGACTGCCACAGATCTTGACATGCACTCTGCCGATAACAGCAGGGCTCCTCCATGGTCTGTTATATCACATTTTGTGTGGCAGCGTGGTTTTCATTGTATGCATGCTGCCCACGTGTGCATGGGTTGCACACTGGAGTCATGCTAAAGGATAGCCTTATCACCCAGTAGCCACCTTCTGGTGATGACTAAAATGCAAATGGTACAGTGGTGGAGAATGAAGGCATCATGACTGCCAGGATATCAGACATTGACCTCCATGATAGGCTGCATATGGTCGCTGGAAGTTGAGACATTGGAATCCCTTTTGGTTGCACTATAGGGCAGAGTTGACATGCAACACTCTCA
This sequence comes from Heterodontus francisci, assembly GCF_036365525.1. Classification (NCBI taxonomy): domain Eukaryota; kingdom Metazoa; phylum Chordata; class Chondrichthyes; order Heterodontiformes; family Heterodontidae; genus Heterodontus; species Heterodontus francisci. Next base: position 107,986,604 of record NC_090377.1, read on the forward strand.
AAGCAAAGTGTGTACAGTTAATGGCACCTTGCACTGAGAGGAAGCCTGCAATCCTCACGGAGCCACGTGCTCACTCTGCCTGCTTCTTTCTGGCAAGAGGGAATGAAATGTATTTAGCTGTCTTAGAGTACAGAGCCTCAGTGACCTTCCTTATGCAAAATGGATACCAAACTGGGAGATGTTGCAGATATCATCTGTTCCAGCCTGGAAGGAGCCAGACACATAATTTAATGGCCATGGTCACCTTCACAGTCACTATCAATGCCCTGCTCTGAGGATGCAGTTGTGGCTACAGCAGGTGGCAGGTTTCAGTGAGGACGTTCTTAATGAAGCAGAGACGTCTGATATAACATACCTCGCTGAGGTTCACGTAGGAGAATACTCCCTGAATACCCTGGGTGGATGTGGCCTCCTGCTGAGAGCTCTTCTCCCCCTCCTCCTCCCTCTTCCAGCAGCTTGTTCTGCTTGTTATGCCTCTGCTCATTCTCTCTGTCATGCTGTCATACAAGGAGGATGCATAATACTACATCCATGTCTGGGAGCAAGTAGTTTGTGCAGAATCCTTGAACTCAGGACAAATTCGTTCAACATATGCCACACCACTCCCTGTAGACTTTAGCATAGTTCAAACAACTCTGGAAAACGCCAAACACTTCTACAATTGCAGCAAGTAGAAATCATGCAGCAACTAACCTGAAAGTAGTTGATGATCCCTTTAAATAGCACTGGTGCGAGGTGTGGGTCCTTCCTACTGCTGAACACATGTTCAGATGTGCGAGGTTAAGAGAGGCCATTAGCTGGAGTGTTGAGCTCCAAATTGGTAGCGTTGGCAACAAATCAGCATGTGACAGCACAAACACCCTCATTAACTTGGCATCAGGTGTGGCTCTCAACAGAATGTGCGCACATGCCACTGACAACATTTTGGAAGGTAAACAGCACTCGTAGCACTGAGAAACCAGGTGCTGAGGAGCCAGATTTTGCAGCCAGTAACTCCTCTGATCAAGCACATTAACGGTCATTAACATTAATTTCTATGTCTTTGCTCTTGGGTGACGGGGAGAGAGGGAAAAAAAAGGGTGTTTAAGATTGGGCAAATGCTGCAAATTTCTCTTCCTTGTCCTTTTACTCAACCAAACTCAGAAGTTCACCTTGTAAAAAAGCAGTGAGGGGAGTGTCACAGCTCAGGCTGAAAGTATCACACTTGAAGTCACAGATAGAACTTTAACAAAGATTTAACAAGCTTTTAATAAAGGCTCCTGAATACTCTGCCACGCATGCTTGTAGGCGACCACCATGAACTGTATGTAACCTGTATGAGGGGAAAGTAATATGTGCAGCTAAAAGTGTAAACAAGTCCACAGTAGGGAAGTAGGGATGTGCTGAGACAGGTCCTTCCAGGAGCGGAGAGTAGTCGGACCTGTGCCTAGAGCAGTCCAGGCCGGCTGGAGTTTGAAGAAAGTCAACAGTGACATCACAGGAAAGCTGCAAGGTAATTGGCTGGTGAGTAATACGTTCATTGGTTGGTAAGTAATTGCTAATTTGAATTACCTATTCTAAGTTGATTTCAGATTAAAGGTGAATAAGAGAAATATTTTACAGATTAAAAACTAAAGACCAGTCGGAAATTTAAAAAATCAAATTAAAATGTAATTAAATAAAATCGAGATACAGAGCCAGGCGATGTGTTGTTCCTGCATGATATGGGAGCTGCTGGACCTTATTGTAGTTCCTAGTGACCACATCAGTAGCAAGTGTTGGCTGCTTGAGGAACTCCGGCTCAGTGTTGATGAGCTGGAGTCTGAGCTTCGGACACTGTGACACATCAGGGAGGGGGAGAGTTACCTGGACGCTGTGTTTCAGGAGACAGTCACACCCCTTAGATTAACTACCTTGAATTCGGCCAGTGGTCAGGGACAGGAGGGTGTGACTATGAGTGAGGCAGATAGAGGGATCCAGGAGGTAGTGTTGCAGGAGCCTCAGCCCTTGTCCTTGTCCAACAGGTTTGAGATTCTTTCTCCATGTGTGGACAAGAGCAGGGACTGTAAGGAGGATGAGCAAACTGACCATAGCACTGTGGTACAGGGAGCCACTCAAGTGGGGAGAGAAAAGAGAAACGTAGTCATAATCGAGGATAGTATAGTTAGGAGCATAGACACTGTTCTCTGTGGCCAGGATCGAGAGTCCCGAAGGCTGTGTTGCCAGCTGGTGCCAGGGTTCAGGATATCTCATCTGGGCTGCAGAGGAAATTGGAGTGGGAGGGGAAAGATCCAGTTGTCGTGGTCCACGTAGGTGATATAGATATAGGTAGAACGAGGATAGAGGTTCTGCTAAGGGAATATGAACAGCTAGGGGCTAAATTAAAAAGCAGAACCAAAAAGGTAATAATCTCCAGATTACTACCTTAGCCACGAGCTAATTAGCACAGGGTCAATAAGATTAAAGAGGTAAATGAGTGGCTCAGAGATTGGTATGGGAGAAATGGGTTCAAATTCATGGGACATTGGCACTAGTACTGGGGAAGGAGGGAGCTGTTCCGATGGGATGGTCTCCACCTAAATGATGCTGGGACCAGAGTCCTGGCGAATCGCATAAGTAGGCCTGTAGATAGGGCTTTGAACTAAATAGTGGGAATGGAAAATTAGGAAGTCAAAGTTAAAGGAGAAGGTAGGAGTGCAGGTTAGTGATGAGACTAATTGTTACCAGAAAATAAAAGGTAGGGACAGAACATGTGAACGTCATGTTGCACTAAGGAATCGTACAAGAGTAGGGAAATTTGACAATAGAACAAACTTAAAGGCTTTGTATCTGAATGCACAAAGCATTTGGAATAAAATTAATGAGTTAACAGTGCAAATAGAGATGAATGGGTATGATTTAGTGGCGATTACTGAGACATGGTTGCAGGGAAACCAGGTTTGGGAATTGAATATCCAAGGGTACTCAGTATTTCGGAAGGAATACAAAATCATGAGAGGTATAGACAGGGTGGATAGCAAGAAGCTTTTTCCCAGAGTGGGGGATTCAATTACTAGGGGTCACGAGTTCAAAGTGCGAGGGGAAAAGTTTAGGGGGGATATGCGTGGAAAGTTCTTTACGCAGAGGGTGGTGGGTGCCTGGAACGCGTTGCCAGCGGAGGTGGTAGACGCGGGCACGATAGAGTCTTTTAAGATGTATCTGGACAGATACATGAATGGGCAGGAAGCAAAGAGATACAGACCCTAAGAAAATAGGCGACATGTTTAGATAGAGGATCTGGATCGGCGCAGGCTTGGAGGGCCGAAGGAAGGGCCTGTTCCTGTGCTGTAATTTTCTTTGTTCTTTGATAGGCAGGATGGAAAAGGAGGTGGTGTAGCTTTGTTAGTAAAGGAAGAGATCAGTGCTGTACTGAGAAATGATATAGGCACTGGAGATCAAGACGTAGAATCAGTCTGGGTAGAAATAAGAAATAGCAAGGAAAAGAAGTCCCTGGTGGGATTAATCTATAGGTCCCCAACAGTAGTTCCGCAGTGGGGCACAGTATAAACTAGGAAATACTGGGGGCTTGTAAGAAAGGTCGAGCAATAATCATGGGTGATTTTAATATGCATATAGACTGGATTAATCAAATTGGCAAAGGTAGCCTCAAGGGAGAGTCCATGGAATGTATTAGAGATTGTTTTTGGAGCAATATGTTGTGGAACCAACCAGGGAGCAGGCTATTCTAGATTTGGTATTATGTAATGAAGCGGGATTAATTAATGATCGCGTAGTTAAGGATCCTCTTGGGAAGAGTGATCATAGCATGCAAGAATTGCAAATTCAGTTTGAGGGCGAGAAACTGGAGTCCCACACTAACGTTCTGGAGTTAAACAAAGGCATGAGGACAGATTTGGCCCTAGTGAACTGGGCAGGAAGACTAAAAGGTAGGACAGTTGATGAGCAGTGGCAGATGTTTAAGGAGATATTCAATTCCTCCCAATTAAAATATATTCCAGAGAGGAAGAAAGATTGTAAGAGGGGGAAAAATATCCATGGCTAAGCAAGGAAGTTAAGGACAACATGAAGACAAAAAGTAAGGCACACCATATTGCAAAGGCCAGTGGCAGGCTGAAAGATTGGGAAACTTTTAAAGATCAACAAAGGGTTACTAAAAAAGTAATAAAAAGAGCAAAGGTAAATTATGAAAGAAAACTAGCGCAAAATATAAAAACGGATAGCAAAAGCTTCTATAAAAGGGAAGAGAGTAGCTAAAGTGAATGTTGGTGCCTTGGAAGATGTGACTGGGGAGTTAATAGTGGGAAACGCAGAAATGGCGGAAACACAATCAGTATTTTGCCTCAGTTTTCACTGTGGAGGACACTATTACCATCTCAAAAGTAACAGGTAATGCAGAGGTTATAGAAAGGGAGGAACTTAGAACAAATCACCATCACGAGGAAAAAAGTACGGAGCAAACTATTGGGATTGAAGGCAGATAAGTCCCCAGGTTCTGATGGCCTACACCCTAGGGTCTTAAAGGAAGTGGCAGCGGAGATAGTGGATCCATTGGTTAGAATATTCCAAAATTCCCTGGATGCAAGAAAGGTTCCAGTGGATTGGAAAAATACTAATATAATGCCCTTATTCAAAAAGGGAGGGAGGCAGAAAGTAGGAAACTATAGACCAGTTAGTTTAACATCTGTCGGGAAATTGTTAGAATCCATTATTAAGGAAGTAATAACAAGACATTTAGAAAGTCAAAACGCAATCCATCAGAGTCAGCATGGTTTTATGAAGGGCAAATCGTGTTTGACTAATTTGCTGGAGTTCTTCGAAGATGTAACAAGTAAAATGGATAATGGGGATCCTGTAGATGTAGTATATCTGGACTTTCAGAAGGCATTTGATAAGGTGCTGCACAATAGGTTAATACACAAGGTAAGATCACATGGGGTTAGGGACAATTTATTAGCTTGGATAGAGGATTGGTTAACCAACAGAAAACTGAGAGTTGGGATAAATGGGTCCTTTTCTGGTTGGCGAGATGTAACTAGTGGGGTGCCACAGGGTTTAGTCCTCGGGCCCCAACTATTTACAATCGATATTAATGACTTGGATGCAGGGATAGAAGGTACTATAGCCAGATTTGCAGATGACACTAAAATAGATGGGATAGTAAGTTGCAATAAAGAAATAAGAAATTTACAAATGGATATGGATAGGTTAGGTGAATGGGCCAAAATTTGGCAGATGGAGTTTAATGTGGATAAGTGTGAGGTTATCCATTTTGGTCGGAAGAATAAAAAGGCAAATTATCTAAATGGAGAGAAACTTCAGAATGCTTCGGTGCAGAGGGATCTGGGTGTCCTCATGCATGAATCGCAGAAAACTAGTATGCAGGTGCAGCAGGTAATAGGGAAGGCAAATGGAATTTTGGCATTTATTGCTAAAGGAATAGAATATAAAGTAGGGAAGTGTTGCTGCAACTGTACAAGGCATTAGTGAGACTGCACCTGGAGTACTGCGTACAGTTTTGGTCCCCTTACTTGAGGAGGGATGTAGTTGCATTGGAGGCAGTTCAGAGGAGGTTCACTAGATTGATTCCAGAGATGAGGGGTTTGTCTTATGAAGAGAAATTGATCAGTTTAGGTCTTTACTCTCCAGAGTTTAGAAGATCTAATTGAGGTATATAAGATGATTAAGGGGATTGACAAAGTAGACGTAGAGAGGATGTTTCCTCTTGTGGGGCAATCTAGAACAAGAGATCATAGTTTTAGGATGAGGGGTAGCAGATTTAAAGCAGAGATGAGGAGAAGTTACTTTTCTCAAAGGGTCGTGAGTCTGTGGAATTCACTACCCCAGAGTGCGGTAGATGCCGCGACATTGAGTAAATTTAAGGAGGAGATAGACAGATTTTTAATTAGAAATGGGTTGAAGGGTTATGGAGAACTGGCAGGAAAGTGTAGTTGAGGCCATGATGAGATCAGCCATGATCGTATTGAATGGCAGAACAGGCTTGAGGGGCTGAATTGCCTACTCCTGCTCCTCGTTCTTATGTTCTTATGTGGTGTAACTGAACTGATAAAGGAGAAGTGACTGGTAAAACCTGCAAGTTGCTCATTAAGATATGTCTGAACTCATTGCTAAATTTGTAACAGGTGTACCATGTGGGATGGTTGCTTGGAGACCAGGGGTCGATGGAGTGAGGTAATGCCTTGTTATCGGACAAGGGCTGGAGAACAGAGAACTAACTATGCAATGTGGTCGAAACTTGAGGAATGAGGCTACCAAAAATCAGTAGCTGTCAAAACCGGTGAAAGGTTGACCGACTGTGGTTGACGTAGCGCACCCGCGGCGTTAACAACAGCTGACCAACTAATCACTGTACATCGGGTTGTCAGGTCCAGCCCATCCCGAGCTGATCACCCAGGTAGCAAGCATGAAACAGGGTATAAGAAGGCGTGTGCCAAGCTAGCTCAGGACTAAGTAGTCTGATTAACTACTTGGAGAATGGGAAGGGGTGGACTGCTCTGTTCTGACTCTTGGATGAACCTAAGTAACCTAGCTTACGTGAACGCGTGAGTATAATCTCTGTTGAAGATAAGATTTTGAAACACTGAATAAACGTGCTATGTGTGAGCATTAATTTGGTCGTCTTGAGTCATTGATACGCAGAGTAAACCTCTGGGCCAGGACCAGTAGTAGGGATAGGCTACATGCTATATGGCTTTACAACAACCCCTAGGCCAGGTGTTTCCCCTATAGCCCAGAGAGTTACATTCAGTTTCTTTTCCAAGTACCATAGAGTATCTAATACTCAAGTCCACACATACAATCATGACAGGGAGTGGAGTTGGTGATATATCTTGAATTCTGCCATCCCATGCTTACTTTGCATCTCTAGATCCATTTAGAGAATATTTACTTCCTAACTCCAGTTTTTATACTAAATAGGTTCATGCTTTGAAAAATCAAGTACGTGTATATGTGCGGATGTCGGAGTGTACTTTACACATTTGCACATATGCTGAGTTAATTTTCACAATTTCCACCCTCCCCTGCTTTCAAAATTTCCACTTGCTCATATTTAACAGCAATATCACAGCATCATCTGCTGTGAGCAGAATTTGTTTTTCAATAGGGCATAGTTCATCACTTGGTACTCATTCTTCCCCTCACTGGGCTGAATCTTTCTACATCAAGGTCTGGAGTTTTCTCCATGGATACAGATACGCTCAAAAAATTCCAAGAAAAGTGACTTTGTTTCCTGCTAGGCCTGGCAAATCTGGTTGCAATGTCGAGAGACCCCAGCCCACCCACCAAACCAAATACAATTGGAGGATACTCACATCTGAGGCCAAATGGCCTCTTTCTGTGCTGTAACAGTTCTGTAATTCTGTAATCTGAAGGGATGGCCAGTTTTATGACAGAAATTCATTGGGACAGAGGGTTTAATGGATGGATGTAAACGATCATAGAGACTTGGGCATATTGTCGTTATGTGTGTAACTCACTTATGCACCAAAATGTAGCATTAGAAAGGAGAAACAAGGTGCATGAAGAATTGGGAGAGACGGATCGCACTAGAGTAAGAAATAGTACCGAGGTGGATCAGAGTAAGAGGGAATGCAATAAGGTCTAAATTAGTTTCACAGTGCATGTATGTAAATGCATGAAGTGGTTGCCCCATGTTGGTGAGCTGCAGGCACAAATAGCCACGTGGGAAAGCATGTCATGAAGATAGCGATGACCTGGCTCTAAAAAGGACAGAACTGGGCACTAAATATTCCTGGATACAAGATGTTCAGGAAAGTTAGAGAAGGAAAGAAAGGAATAAAAACAGAAAGTGCTGGAAATACTCAGCAGGTCAGGCCTTTGCTTGCTTAAAACCTACTTCTTTTCTAACCTTTGCCAGTTCTGATGAAAAGTCACAGACCTGAAATGTTAACTCTGCTTCTCTCTCCACAGATGCTGCCTGACCTGCTGAGTATTTCCAGCATTTACTGTTTTTATTTCAGATTTCCAGCATCTGCAGTATTTTAGCTAAGCAAAGAGAGGAGGTTGAATGGCAGTATTGATTCAGAAGAACATCACAATGCTCAAGAAAGGATGTTCTGGAGGGGTCAAGGACAGAATCTATTTGGTTAGAGTTAAGACACATTCAAGGTGCGATTACACTACTGGGTGTTCTATAGGCCACCAAATAGTGGGAAAGATATAGAAGGGCAAATTTGCAACAAAATTACAGAGAGCTTCAAAAGCACTTCAAAAGTGATAGTGGGAGACTTTAATTATCCTAATATAGACTGGGATAGTAATAGTGTAAAGGGCAGAGAGGGAGAAGAGTTTCTGAACTGCATTTGGGAGAATTTTACTGATCAGTATGTTTCCAGCACAATGAGCAAGTATGTATTGCAATATCTTGTTCTGGGGAATGAGGTGGGACAAGTGGATCAAGTACGAGTAGGAGAACATTTAGGGAACAGTGATCATAGTATCATAAGCTTTAGATTATTTATGAAAAAGGACAAGGCGCAATCTGGAGTAAAGATGGTTCAGGTACAGTCAAGGTACATTCCCAAGAGGGGGAAGGTAGGGCAGCCAAAGCCAGAGCTCCCTGGATGACAAAAGTGATAGAATAGTGATGAAGCAAAAAAGGGGTGCATCTAACAGATATCAGGTTGATAAAACAAATGAGAACCAGGCTGAATATAGAAGGTTCAGAGGAGAAGTGAAAAAGAAAATAAGATAGATAAAGAGAAAGTATGAGAAGAGGCTTGCAACTAACATAAAAGGGAATCCAAAAGTCTTCTATAAGCATATAAATAGTAAAAGGGTAGTAATGGGAGGGGTGTGGCTGATTGGGGACCAAAAAGGTGACATATGTATGGAAGCAGAGGGCATGGCTGAGGTACTAAATGAATACTTTGCATATGTCTTTACCAAGGAAGAAGATATTGGCAAAGTCAAAGAGGAAGTAGCTGAGATACTGGATGGACTAAAAGTTGATAAAGGAGGAGGTATTGAAAGGCTGGCTGTACTTAATGTTGATAAGTCACCAGGACCAGATGAGGTGCATCTGAAGATGCTGAGAGAAGTAAGGGTGGAAATTGCAGAGGTACTGGCCATAATCTCTAATCTTCCTTACAGGGATTGTGCCAGAGGACTGAAGAATTGCAAATGTTACACCCCTTTTCAAAAAAGGGTGTAATGATGAATGCAGTCACTATAGGCCAGTCAGTTTAACCTCAGTGGTGGGAAAGCTTTTAGAAACAATAATCCAGAACAAAATGAACAGTCACTTGGACAAGTTATATTAAGGAAAGCCAACATGGATTTGTTAAAGCCAAATCATGTTTAACTAACTTGATTCAGTTGTTTTGATGAGGTAACAAAGAGGGCTGATGAGGGTAATGTGGTTAAGGTGGTGTGCATGGACTTCAAAAAGGTATTTGATACAGTGCCACATAATAGACTTGTCAACTCATGGAATAAAAGGAACAGTGGCAGAATGGATATGAAGTTGGGTGAGTGACAGCAAACAGAGAGTAATGATGAACAGTTGAATGTCAGACTGGAGGAAGGTAATAGTGGTATTCCCCAGGGTTTAGTTCTAGGACCACCGCTTTTCTTGATCTATATTAATGATTTAAACTTGGGTGTACAGGGCACAATTTCAAAATTTGCAGATGACATAAAACTTGGAAGTGTAGTGAACTGTGAGGAGGATAGTGCTGGACTTCAAGAAGACCTAGACTGGTGGGAATGGGTGGACATGTAGCATATGGAATTTCATACAGTGAAGTGTAAAGTGATATATTTTGTTAGGAAGAATGAGGAGAATCAATATAATCTAATGGGTACAATTCTAAAAGAGGTGCAGGAGCAGAGGGACCTGGGGGTATATGTGCACCAATCGTTGATGGTGGCAGGGCAGATTGAGAAAGTGGTTAAAAATGCAGATGGCATCCTGGGCTTTTTAAGTGGAGGCATAGAGTACAAATGCAAGGAAGTTATGATGTTCTCCTTAGAGCAGAAAATGTTGAGAGGAGATTTGGTAGAGGTGTTCAAAATTATGAGGGATCTAGACAGAATAGATAGGGAGAAACTGTTCCCCTTGGCTGAAGGGTTGAGAACCAGAGGACACCGATTGGCGAAAGAAGCAACAAGGACATGAGGAAATGTTTTTTTACGCATTGAGTGGTTAGGATCTGGAATGCACTGCCTGAGAGCATGGAGGCAGATTCAATTGTGGCTTTCAAAAAAGAATTGGATAAGCACCTGATGAGAAAGAAATTGCTGGGCTACAGGGAAAGGGCAGGGGAGGGGGAGCAGGCATGGGTGAGACTAGCAAAGTTGCTCTTTCACAGAATGCCTGCGACACGATGGGCTGAATGGCCTCCTCCTGTGCTGTAACCATTCGATGATTCTATGCCCGAAATTCTGCAATCTTTTATGTCATGTAATTTAATTGAGCCTGACGTGCAGAGGAAACTCACAACCCTAATGTTTGTCTGATGTATACTGATGAAACATATATTGGATGCTGACGATTTTTATAGTTATATTGCTACAACCCAGAATTTACTGCTGGGTGTATCAGTAGATGGACAATAAAGAATGTTTTTCCAACCTTCATCTAGCTCCTATTTTAACAGAGACAAGTTAACTAATTTGATAAAGTAGCAGACAATGGAATATCATGCAAACAAGTTAAGTAAGCATTCATCTACCAATATCACCAACAGTAAATTCCAAGCTATCACTAATGCTTTACAATATTATTTACAGCAAAATAAACTAATTAGAACTCTCATGTTTCATGTGACAGTGTTATGGCGGAGCATAATTCAACAAAATGGTGGGATCCTGACTAGTTCATTAGACCTGAGTTCCCTAGCTAAGGTTACTGATGGTTATACCCAGGGACACCTCAGCCAAGCTGCCAAGTATGTTCTGACTGAGCAACGCATAAAGCAGCTGCACACGAAACCTCTAACTGCAGTAGAGTTTATTACTCCTCTGGCCAAGCAAGATCCTGTATACAAAGAGGAGGAGGAATCATTCAAGGTAAGGAGCAACTTTATAAAGGGTCACCATTGATATTCATCTGGTATATAAAGCAATATAAAGGATATGTTTGTGGTTTCAGAGAGAAGCACATTCTATAAAAGTTGACAACCAGTGGCATTGGTTCGTGTTGCTAAGACATAGGGTGATTTTCTATACAACAAGCTCTGTCCCACAATAAACTGAGAGATTTTAAACAGAGGCCTGATAATTTCCCACACAGAGGAACCAAAGTTAAAATGAGAGTCCAAGTCAGCCTTATCTACTCTGCAAATTCTGGTGGCCTACTCAAGTTTGCTGTTTTAGTGTCCATTTTTTTTAAAGAAAAAGGTCAGTCAGAGTTCCAGTAGTATTTTTTCAGGCACCACTCAGGGATGCAATTCTCTGACTATTTCATTTGGGAAGTAATTTTAACCGAGCTCTTTGGACAGAAAACCCATGGAATTGGTTAGAACACTGGTTTTACACTTCGCATAGTAATACGCTCCTTTGACTTCAGTGGAAAGTAAAATTGGTGAGGGTGTTTTGCATTGGACCCCTATCTGTCAGTTTCCCAATGGGCATATTAGGTTAAAATTATCTTAGCAGTCTGGACAAATTGTCCGAACTCAACAGGGCATGCCATTAGGCATATTTAGACGACTGATACTGAACACTTTCCTCCAACATCATCAAAGTTTTCCCCTCTTTTCAAGACCTTGAATTACACCAGCAGAACAGTTCTACCAGCCACCCACAAGTCCCATGCCAAGTTGACCATTTTTCAAATGTAAGCCACAAAATCAGTATTGGCTGACAAATTGATCATGCAAGCTACAAGGGAGCAGTTATCAATTCTTACCTTGACTTCCACACTGCCATTTGAGATCAGATAACTATGCACAGACCATACATCAAACTTGTGATATTATGGTCTGTAGAGCTCAGTATTGCACTACACCAAGATAAAGTTATAACTAAAATAATGGCAATCCAAAGTTAAAACAGCAGGTATGTCAGCATCTGGAAAAAGAAAAGATAAGCTAAACATTCAGGTGGACACCCTTGGTCAGTTAATCTATCTTATTTTTTATCTTCAATTCCAATCGTTTATGTGATGCATTTCTCATATTTTCTATTTTTAATCACACTTGGTCATTTAAAACCATTGTACATAAAAGTAAAAGCAAAATACTGCGGATGCTGGAAATCTGAAACAGAAACAAGAAATGCTGGAATCACTCAGCAGATCTGGCAGCATCTGTGGAAAGAGAAGCAGAGTTAACGTTTCGGGTCAGTGACCCTTCTTCGGAACTCGTTCCGAAGTTCCGAAGAAGGGTCACTGACCCGAAACGTTAACTCTGCTTCTCTTTCCACAGATGCTGCCAGACCTGCTGAGTGATTCCAGCATTTCTTGTTTCTGTACATAAAAGTGTTTGATTTTTGTTTGTGATGACGTGAGTACTTCACTGTGTGAATAGTAACTGGAATATTTACCATTGATGGCTGAACTTCAATGTCTTAATTGGTGCATTGGAAATGTTAATAGTTCACAAATTGTTTCCTGCTCTCATGTTGGAAAATTTGCTAAATTTTCAGCAGTTCAGCAAACTACATTTAAATTTTACCATGGTGCTTGTCATGTCATTTGTAATGATTTTCTGCTAAGTAGAAGAAACTGAAAGGTGTTTGGTGATATGTTGAATAGAATATCTTTAATTGTTTTAGAATGTGGATCCACTTCCACTAAGAACTTGGTTGAGATTGCCACAACTCGATTCATAATGAGACCTTAGGACCAACCGAGAAAGGAGACTTTCATTTCATCAAATGCTATTCGCATTCTCAAAATGTTCTAAAGTGCTTGATAACCAATAAAGTAGTCACTATTATAACATAGGTAAATGTGGCAGCTAATTTGTGCACAATAAGGTTCCACAAACAGCAAGAAGACAAATGACCTGTTTTAGTAGCATTGGTTGAAGTCACTGGAAGAACTACTCTGCTCCTTAAATGGAGTTATGTGATTTTTTACATCTACCTTGAGTGGGTTGACAGGGTCTGGGTTTAATGACGCATCCAGAAGATGGCACTTTTGACAGTGCAGCACTCCCTCGGTATGATACAGAAGTATCTGCCAAGATTATGTACTCAAGTCTCTGGACTGGATCTTGAATCCATGACCTCCTGAGGCGAGAGTGTTATCACTGAGCCACAGCTATAACGTTATGTATATGTGGACTCCAGTTGAGATCAGGCTGATTTTGATTCGATTGGCAGAGCTCATGAACAAGATGGGGTAGACCTTTGTCTTAGGGCAGTAGAGCAAAATGGGTATTATGACATGAGCGACCCATATTACACTCTGCCCCATATTCAGGTCTCAGTGGAAGTGAAAACTTATGGAGTGTCTAGCAGGCGGCTCATGTGATACCATCTGTTTCTCCATGAGAGGGGATATGGAGAAAATGAGCATCAAAAGGCGATTATATGCGCAAATGACATGTTTAATTGATTTTATAGTTTAGAATGTGGATGCCAGCAGTCATCAGGTTATGAAATCCGTTTCAACCATTTCCTCTGATTACAAACACACAAATTACTGAACAATCAATCTTTTTCCATCAGCTTGATTTTTGAACACTAAAACCAGCTATCACTATACATAGCAGCACATCAGCTATAAATGCTTGTTCTTTAACTCCAGGATTGGTATGCCAAAACACCACTGGGCAAGAAGAGAGCAAAAGCTGCAAAGGAACAAATAAATGAAGAAGGGAGAGAGAAGGGCAAACAAGGAAAGAAAGGAAAGAATAGAAAAGAAGGAAAGAAAAAAGGAAAAAAGAAAAAATAACAATAATATTCTGGAGTTCAGCTGTATATTCGTATTGCATTCAGTCAGTTGTAAGCATTCTGTGGTAAGGTTTGAGAAATGTGTTATTGTCTATTATAATTAAGTTGATTGAAACAAATACTGTAATTACTAATGCACGAGGTGGTTTCTTTTCAATCAACTGAATTAGATCATTTATATGCACGATTGTATGATGTCACTTCCTGCAGTCACCTTCTTGCATATGTGCAATTACAACAAAAATCTTGTGATTTTCTGAGGAGCAGAAGTCACAGTGTGAATTATACCAAATGGTAGCTGTAGCAATGGGGGAATGACTCAATCAATCTTTTATGATGCCAAATTTATGAAGTGTACATTTTGTTAATAAAAATAAATTGAAAGGTTGTTACAACAGAAGCATGCCTCACAAAATCTTTACAGATGATGCACAGTCTAGGAATTTCCAAAAAGAACATAGTATCTTGTGGTTAATATTCATATTGTCATTTTTTAAGTAAGCACATTATTATAAGGGCAACCTCTACCAAAATTAATATTCTTTCTAAAACATCTCAGATGCTCTATCAGGAAGTATGTTTATTCAGACTGTGATATGGTTACAAAGGAAGGTGCTATTGATTAGTTCTGTGCTAGTAACAGCATAGTAAGGTTGCTTAATGGTTATGGTGTTTGGGATTTAGGACTTTTTTCACTGCAGCTTGCTTCAGTTCCCAATTAAGCAATCAATTAATTTATTTTTGAGATGGATAGGTCTTTGATTTAAGGTTATCAGCTTTCTTTGGGCAATTTCCTGCACATTTGTTCAGGTGACATTTCTCCACAATTTGCAAATTTTAGTGCACTGAGTAGCCTGTCTGTTACTGCACAGTCCATCCTGCTTATTGAGCATTAGTTGGTAGCTCTGTTGGACCTGCTATAGGGCTCTGGGACTATTTTCATAGTTCAGAAACCTTTCAGAGTACATTTAGGAGGACACAGATGGCATACACAGTAACTTCAACCTGGCTCTGTGACAGCGACTTAGCTGGGGAGGAGAAATATTTCAAACCAATGGAGCGTTTCAACACCAGCACATTCACAGGAAACTCTGAGACAGCTGTTTATAATATATCCACACGTATATCTATACTCCCCTTTACATACAATAATATAACAAAGCTCAAGCTCTAACAATTCAGTGATATGACTTCTTGATGCTCAGATATATAGTACAGTCAATAAGTATCAGATAGATTTTTGATTTACAAGGGAGTCAAGGATTATGGGGGCAGGCAGGAAAGTGGAATTAAGGCATAATCAGATCAGCCATCAACTTGTTGAATGGTAGAGCAGGCTTGAGCGGCCAAATGACCTACTCCTGCTACTATTTCTTATGATCTTAGATGGTCCAGCACCGACATCCGACAGTGAAAATCCACCTTTCGTGGCGAGGGAAGCAAGAGCCAATCAAATTATAAACTTGCTGCTATTGCAAAGCAATTCAACTCCACTATAATCATCGAACCATAGAATGGCTACGCCACAGGGAGGCCATTCAGTATGGGGAGATGGTGATGTAGTGGTATTGTCACTGGACTAGTAACCTAGAGACCCAGGGTATTGTTCTGGGGCCATGGGTTCAAATTCCACCACAGAAGAAGGTGGAATTTGAATTCAATTAATAAATCTGGAATTAAAAAGCTAGTCTGATGATGGCCATGAAACCATTATCGATTGTTGTGAATACCCATCTGGTTCACTAATGTCCTTCAGGTAAGGATATTTGCTGGTCTGGCCTACATGTGACTCCAGACCCACAGCAATGTGGTTGACTCTTACATGCCCTCTGAAATCGCGTTGCAAGGCACTCAATTGTATCTAACCGCTACGAAGTCAATAATAAAAAAAATTAAACGAGACGGACCACCAAGCATCGACCTAGGCACCGGAAACGACAACGGCAAACCCAGCCCTGTCGACCCTGCAAAATCCTCCTTAATAACATCTGGGGGCTTGTGCCAAAGTTGGGAGAGCTGTCCCACAGACTAGTCAAGCACCAGCCTGACATAGTCATACTCACAGAATCATACCCGACAATGTCCCAGACACTGCCATCACCATCCCCGGGTATGTCCTGTCCCACTGGCAGGACAGACCCAGCACAGGTGGCGGTACAGTTGGGAGGGAGTTGCCCTGGGAGTCCTCAACATTGACTCCCGACCCCATGAAGTCTCGTGGCATCAGGTCAAACATGGACAAGGAAACCTCCTGCTGATTGCCACCTACCGTCCTCCCTCAGCTGATGAGTCAGTACTCCTCCATGTTGAACAGCACTTGGAGGAAGCACTGAGGGTGACAAGGGCACAGAATGTACTCTGGGTGGGGGACTTCAATGTCCATCACCAAGAGTGCCTCGGTAGCGCCACTGCTGGCCGAGTCCTAAAGGACATAGCTGCTAGACTGGGTATGGGGCAGGTGGTGAGGGAACAAACACAAGGGAAAAACATACTTGACTTCATCCTCACCAATCTGCCTGCCACAGATGCATCTGTCCATGACAGTATTGGTAGGAGTGACCACCGCACTGTCCTTGTGGAGACGAAGTCCCACCTTCACATTGAGGATACCCTCCATCGTGTTGTGTGGGACTACCAGCATGCTAAATGGGATAGATTTCGAACAGATCTAGCAATGCAAAACTGGGCATTAACGAGGCACTGTGGGCCATCAGCAGCAGCAAAATTGTACTCAACCACAATCTGTGACCTCATGGCCCAGCATATTCCCCACTTTACCATTACCATCAAGCCAGGAGACCAACCCTGGTTCAATAAAGAGTGCGTGCCAGGAGCAGCACCAGGCATACCTCAAAATAAGGTGTCAACCTGGTGAAGCTACAACACTGGACTATCTGCGTGCCAAACTGCATCGGCAGCATGCGACAGACAGAACTAAGCCATCCCATAACCAAAGGATCAGATCTAAGCTCTGCAGTCCCGCCACATCCACCGTGATTGGTGGCGGACAATTAAACAACTAACGGGAGGAGGTGGCTCCACAAATATCCCCATCCTCAATGATGGGGGAGCCCAGCACATCAGTGCGAAAGATAAGGCTGAATCATTTGCAACAGTCCTCAGCCAGAAGTGCTGAGTTTATGATCCATCTCGGCCTCCTGCAGTCCCCAGCGTCACAGATGCCAGACTTCAGCCAATTCGATTCACTCCGCGTGATATCAAGAAACAACTGAAGGCACTGGATACTACAAAGGCTATGGGCCCTGACAATATTCAGGCAATAGCACTGAAGACCTGTGCTCCAGAACTTGCCGCGCCCCTAGCCAAGCTGTTCCAGTACAGCTACAACACTGGAATCTACCCTGCAATGTGAAAAATTGCCCAGGTATGTCCTGTGCACAAAAAGCAGGACAAGTCCAACCCAGCCAATTACCGCCCCATCAGCCAACTCTCAATCATCAGTAAAGTGATGGAAGATGTCATCGACAGTGCCATCAAATGGCACTTGCTTAGCAATAACCTGCTCAGTGACGCTCAGTTTGGGTTCCACCAGGACCACTCAGCTCCTGACCTCATTCCAGCCTTGGTTCAAACATGGACAAAAGAGGTGAACTCAAGAGGTGAGGTGAGAGTGACTGCCCTTGACATCAAGGCAGCATTTGACAGAGTATGACATCAAGTATGACAGCAAAACTGCAGTCAATGGGAATCAGGGGAAAACTCTCCGCTGGTTGGAGTCATACCTAACGCAAAGGAAGATGATTGTGGTTGTTGGAGGTCAATCGTCTGAGCTCCAGGACATCACTGCAGGAGTTCCTCAGGGCAGTGTCCTAGGTCCAACCATCTTCAGCTGCTTCATCAGTGACCTTCCTTCAATCATAAGGTCAGAAGTGGGGATGTTCACTGATGATTGCACAATGTTCAGCACCATTCGCAACTCCTCAGATACTGAAGCAGTCCGTGTAGAAATGCAGCAAGTCTTGGACAATATCCAGGCTTGGGCTGATAAGTGGCAAGTAACATTCGCACCACACAAGTGCCAGGCAATGACCATCTCCAACAAGAGACAATCAAACATCTCCACTTGACATTCAATGGCATTACCATCGCCGAATCCCCCACTATCAACATCCTGGGAGCTGCCATTGACCAGAAACTGAACTGGAATAGCCATATAAAGACCATGACTACGAGAACAGGTCAGAGGCTGGGAATCATGCGGTGAGTAACTCACCTCCTGACTCCCCAAAGCCTGTCCACCATCTACAAGGCACAAGTCAGGAGTGTGATGGAATACTCTCCACTTGCCTGGATGGGTGCAGCTCCAACAACACTCAAGAAGCTCCACACCATCTAGGACAAAGCAGCCCGCTTGATTGGCACCCCATCCACAAACATTCACTCCCTCCACCACCAACGCACAGTGGCAGCAGTGTGTACCATCTACAAGATGCACTGCAGCAACGCACCAAGGCTCCTTTGACAGCACCTTCCAAACCCACGACCTCTACCAACTAGAAGGACAAGGGGAGCAACTGCATGGGAACACCACCACCTGCAAGTTCCCCTCCAAGTCACACACCATCCTGACTTGGAACTATATCGCTGTTCCTTCACTGTTGCTGGGTCAAAATCCTGGAACTCCCTTCCTAACAGCACTGTGGGTGTACCTCCCCCACATGGACTGCAGCGGTTCAAGAAGGCAGCTCACCACCACCTTCTCAAGGGCAATTAGGGATGGGCAATAAATGCTGGCCTGGCCAGCGCGCCTACATCCCATGAAGAATGAAAAAAAAAGTCTATCGAGTCCATGCCTCTCTGCAACAGCAATTCAGTTAGTCCCAGTCAGCCGGCCTTTCCCCACAGCAGTGGAATTTTTTTTTCCATTCGAGCACTTATCCAATTCCCTTTTCAAAGCCACAATTGAATCTGCCTCCACCACCCATACAGTCAATGCATTCACGATCATAACCACTGGCTGCGTTAAAAAGTTTTTCCTCATGTCTCTTCAGGTTCTTTTGCTAATCACTTTCAATCTGTGCTCTCTGATTCTCGACCCTTTAGCCAATGGGAATAGTTTCTCTCTATCTACCCTGTTTGGACTCCTCATGATTTTGAACATCTCTATCATATCTTCTCTCAATCTTTTCTGCTCTGAGAACAATCCCTATTTCTCCAATCTACCAAGTAACTAAAGTCCTTCATCCCTGGAACCATTCTTGTAAATCTTTTGTGCACCCTCTCGAAGGCCTTCACATCCTTCCTCTATATTGCTCCTTGGCGTTTTCCATAAATAATCTAAACCTTATGAAACTATGATCACTGGTCCCTAAATGTTCCTCGACTAACACTTGCGCCACTTGACCCACCTCATTCTCCAGAACCAGATCCAGCAGAGCCTCCTTCTTCATTGGGCCGTAAACATAATGATCAAGAAAGTCCTCCTGAAGACACTTCAGACACTTGTCCCCCTCCCTGCCCTTTATACTATTATTATGGCAGTCTATTGTAGGATAATTGAAGTCCCCCATTATGACTACTCTGTAATTCTTGCACCTCCCTGAAATTTCCCTGAAAACTTGCTTCTCCATATCCTTCCCACTAGTTGGTAGCCGATGGCATTCAGCCAATAGTGTAATGGCACTTGTATTGTTTCGTAACTCTAACCAACTAGATTCTGTCTTGACTCCTCCAAGACATCCTCTCTCTCCAGCGCTGTAATAGTCTTCTTCTGACAATTTAATAGAATTTACAGCACAGAAACGGGTCATTCACCGCAACTAATCTGTGCTAATGTTTATGCTCCACATGAGCCACCTTTATTTAACCTAGAATGTTATTCTATAATGATCCATGAGAAGATGTGTGAAATGGCAAGGGCCTTGAGATGTTTTTCTACATTTAAGGTGCTATATAAATGCAAGAGGTGGTGGCACAATGGTATACAGTCGGGAGGGCGTGGCCTTGGGAGTCCTTAACATAGACTCTGGACCCCATCAAGTTTCATGGCATCAGGTCAAACATGGTCAAAGAAAGCTCCTGCTGATTACCATCTACCGCTTTCTCTCAGCTGATGAATCAGTACTCCTCCATGTTGAACTTCACTTAGAAGAAGCACTGAGGGAAGCAAGGCCACAGAATGTACTCTGGGTTGGATACATTAATGTCCATCACCAAGTGTGTCTCAGTAGCACCACTATTGATTGAGATGGCCCAGTCCTGAAGGATATATCTGCCAGACTGGGCCTGTGGCAGGTGGTGAGTGAAGAAACAAGACGGACAAACCTTCTTCATTTCACCTTCACTAATCTACCTGTCGCAGACAGTCCATGACATTATTGGTAGGAGTGACCACTATACAGTCCTTGTGGAGATCAAGTTCCATCTTCATACTGAGGATATTCTCCATCGTGTTGTGTGGCACTTACTACCATGCTAAATGATTCAGAACAGATCTAGCTGCTCAAAACCGGGCATCCATGAGGCACTGTAGGCCATCAGCAGCAGCAGAATTGTATTCAATCACAATTTGTAATTTCATGGCCCAGCATATCCCTCACTCTATCATTACCATCAAGCCAGGGAAACAACCCTGGTTCAATTAGGAGGCCAGGAGCAGCACCAGACAGGCATAAAAATGAGGTGCCAACCTGGTGAAGCTATAACACAGGACTAATGCATACTAAACAGCAGAAGCAACATGCAATAGATAGAGCAAAACGATCCCACAACCAACAGATCAGATCAATAATCTGCAGTCCTGCCACATCCAGTCATGAATGGTGGGGAGCAATTAAACAACTAACTGGAGCAGAAGACTCCACCAACATCCCAATCCTCAAAGATGGGGGAGGCCTATACGTCAGTGCAAAAGATAACACTGAATCATTTGCAACCATCTTCAGCCAGAAGTGCCAAGTGGATGATCCATCTCGGCCTCCTCCGGAGGTGCCCAGCATTGTAGATGCCAGTGTTCAGCAAATTCAATTCACTCCACGTGATATGAAACAACTGAATGCACGGGATACAGCAAAGGCTATGGACCCTGACAACATCCTGACTGTAGTACTAAACAGTTGTGCTCCAGAACTGGTGGCGCCCCTAGCCAAGCTGTTCCAGTACAGCTAGAACACTGGCATCTACCCGACAATATGGGAAATTGCCCAGGTATCTCCGGTTCACAAAAAGCAGGACAAATCCAATCCGTCCAATTACCGCAGCATCAGTCCACTCTCAGTCATCATCAAAGTGATGTAATGTGTTACTCACAATGCTATCAAGCAGCACTTACTCAGTAATAACCTGCTCCGAGATGCTCACTTTGAGTTCTGCTAGGGCACTCATTGCAGCCTTGGTCCAAACATGGACAAAAGAGCTGAATTCCAGATGTGAGGTGAGAGTGACTGTCTTTGACATCAATGCAGCATTTGTCCAAGTGTAGCTTCAAGGAGCCGGAGCAAAATTGAAGTCAGCGGGAATCAGGGGAAAACTCTTCACTAGTTGGAGTCATACCTAACACAAAGGAAGATGATTGTGGTTGTTGGAGATCAATCACCCAGCCCCAGGATATAGCTGCATGCAGCATGACCTGGACAACATTCAGGCTTGGGCTTATGAGTGGCAAGTAATATTTATGCCATTCAAGTGTCAGGCAATGATGATCTCCAACAAGAGACATTCAACAGCATTACTATCACTGAATCCCTACCAACATTATCCTGGGGGCTACCATTGACCAAAAATTTAACTGGACCACAATAGCAAGTCCGAGGCCGGGAATCTTGTGGTAAGTAACTCACCTCCTTCCTCCCAAAGCCTGTCCACCATCTACAAGGCAAAAGTCAGGGATGTTGTGGAATACTCTCCACTTACCTGGATGAATGCAGCTTGAACAACACTCCAGAAGCTTGACACCAGGACAAACCAGCCCACTTGTTCGGCAGCCCATCCACCACCTGAAACATTCAATCCCTCCATCACTGGCGCACAGTGCCAGTAGTGTGCACCATTTACACGATGCACTGTAGTAACACACCAAGACTCTTTCGACAGCACCTTCCAAACCCATGACCTCCACCACCTGGAAAGACAAAGGCAGCAAACTACCTGCAAGTTTCCCTCCAAGTCATGCACCGTCCTGACTTAGAGCTATTTCGCCGTTCTTTCATTGTTGCTGGGTCAAAATCCTAGAACTTCCTTTCTGACAGCACTGTGGCTATATCTATGCCAGATGCTCTGGAGCGGTTCAACAAGGCAGCTCATCACCACCTTCTCATGGTCAATTAGGGATGGGCAACAAATGTTGGCCTTGCCAGCAATACCCACATCTCAAGAACGAAATGGAAAAAAAATCTCAACATTAACCAAACGGGCCCTTAATTTGGCTTCGCTTTGCCCCACAAAAACCTATTAAAAAGCCTTATACTTACCTTAGTCTGAGCAGTGTTCTCTATAAGGACTGCTGGTTAGTGTGTTACCAATGGGCAGTGTGTAGCTGGTGTACTCTCTGCCTGTTGGTACCTCAAACATTCATCAGTGTCCTTTGTATGTCATCGTACCCCATTGAGCATATTAAAAATGAATTCCCACCTGAAACAGGTGGACACCTGGACTGCTCAGGTGAAGGTGAATGAAGAATGGGAATGGGCTCAATTTTGCTGGGAGGAGGCTATGAAGATGAGTCACTTCCTCTTCTATGTTTCTACTTGTATTTGGAAAGTAATAATCACCTCCAAGATCAATTACCTTTCCCTGATACATGTCTGGAGTCATTTTAAAGATGTCAGTGGGATTCATGGCATCTCTCAGTTGGAGTGAATTCCACTGAGGCTTACAGAGCGTGCTCAGAGCAATGCCTCGAGATTACACCTCTCCCACACTCTTCTCATGTCAAGAAGGTTGTTTCTGGGGACAACTATAAAAGACAAAATGAAATGTTTATCATGAAAACAAAAATTGAATACTATTTGAGATCAGAGATACTGAGGCTAAGAATGTCAATAGATGAAAAAGAAATAGTGTGAATCAGTGGTAGAATGTCAGTGACATGAACAAACTGTCCTCGAAAAATAAGAAGAAACAAGATAGGGGAGATCAAAATTTAGTGAATTGTCCATTGCTTGCAAAATAACTGAAGGTAGTGTATACTAAAGGAAAATTCTGGAACATAGAGTAGAATGGTGAACAAAACATTTGATTAGTTTGGTAATGAGACAGAGCCCGATGAGTGAAAACTATGAAGGTTATTCTGAGGCTTTATAATTGTATCCCCTGCTTGTTCCTTCAGCTGCCCCTCCCCTCACGGGCAGCGATGCCAATTTGCTAGCTCAAGTGATATGATTGCAGTTTTTCTTTCCGGACACTGTTGAGATTGTCTATGAGTGTTCTAATATTCCAAGTTGCAAAATTTAGAAGTTTCTTTCTTTGACCACCGAATTGGTGATCCTGCTGGGTCTGGTTCCCCAGCCAGGGGAAAGTGGGACAGTCTATTTGTAGGGCACCTTTTCTAGCCCCCTCTCCATCGGGGTGAGCAGAAGGTATCCTGGAGAGCACTGCTCTGTCACAGATGCTGCTGCCCAAAGCCACATCTGTCCCTACACAGGTGTCCAACGACCTGCATGCATCTGTCGCCTGTGTGCAGAGTTTTGGCTAGTGACTCCCAGATTCACAGCCCTGTCTCCATCCTTCATTGCCACAGGGCTTGGCTGATAGACCCTGGTAGAAGCCCACGTGTGACTTTGTGTCACATGGGGATGCTGGGGCGCCATCACTTTCTCCATGGTCTTGACGGGTTGGTGGTCAGATTTCAGTGACGTGCCAAACCATGATGACCGGGATCTCCAGGACTCTGCAGCATTCTTCTGCCTTCACAGATGGGGAGATGCACAATCTTCCTTCGCCTCTTCTGCCGTTGAGGACTTCTTGGATCGCACTTTGGCTGGCACCTATCCCCACCCCCACCAACCTTACCACTTTGGGTGCCCTACCAGGAGCAATGAGCTCCCAATGGCATCACTAAAGCCATCATCGGGACACAAGAGTCTCTACCACTAACCCTAACCCATAACCCTATTCCTAAACTTAACCCCAAACCCTCAGCATCACCCTCATCCTCACCCTCGCACTCAGCCATCACCCTAACCCTTGCACAAACCCTGACCTTGACCCTCACCTGAATCATAGCCCTTAACCCTAAGTCAACCTCACCCTGAGCCTGACCCTGACTCCATCCCTGATGTTGCACATAACCCTAACTCGAACTTCAACCCTAATCCTAACTCACTAACCCTGACCCTAAACTTAGTACATGAAACCTAATCCTAGCAGTAACCCTAACCATAATCCCTCCTCCTGCCCGAATAGCCTTCCTAAAAGCTAACCCTAAACCATAACCCTAACCCCGAACCATAATCCTGACCCTTAACCCTAACCTAGCCCTAATTCTAACACCAACCCTAATGCACTAGCACGAACCCTAACTCTGTCACCAAACCCTGAACATAACACGAACCCTAATGCAATGCAACTCTAACTCTATCTCTAACCCTTATGCAGCCCTATCCCTAAATCTAAACGTAACACTAACCCTTAAGATTTACCCCAATCCTAACCCTAACCCTAAATCACAACCATAAACCTAACTCTAACCCTAATATCCCAACCCCAGTAGCCTGACAACCTGAAAATCCTGGCCCTAATATGCTAATCTTAACCACTAACAATATCTAATTCCCAAACCCTTAATCCACTCACCAACTCTAATCTGCAATTACCTTATCCCTGTGACACTAATTTAAGGGTTAGGCATGACTGCTCTTTCAACTAGATAAACTCTCCTGTAAGTAATTAATATCTGCCTTGAACTCCAATTATAATCCAGGTGGGGATGGATTATATCAAGAAAACCGGGACAGACATCAATTCAAAGTGTGAGCTGAATAAAAGTGGCAGATATTCATGAAATGAAACTTAAGAAATGAGTACATGAACACAAGAGAGGAAGATCCCCTTGCTACCCGAATTCCCTTCCCTAATCTTGATAGTGACATGCTTTTTATTGTGATAGTCCAAGTAATGGCAAGAAATGAAAGCCTAGCATGCAATGTAGTCCAAATCTAAATCCTGGCACAAATCTGTAATAAAAGTTCAAAGAATTAATTGAATGAGAAATAAAACCTGCACTGTACAGGGATGGTTAGTACCATGAAGCAAGGTATAATATAATGATAAAACATCCTGCACAGAAAGTGGTCATTTCACCTATCCTACCTGTGCTAACTCTTTGGGGAAATACTCGTGCTTAGGTTCACATCCCTGGAAATTCTTCACCCTTCGGCACATGTTCAATTTCCACGTAATCCTTCAAAAAAGATGCAGTAAAAAAGAGTTTTAAACTTAATGTCCCAGTATAACAGTAACATTGTTAGATAGGTCTGAGATAGGCAGGTTAATGATATTCAAATCTTCCTTTCTTTCCAGATTGGAGATTTTTCAATGCAAATTTATAGATACCAGGCAGATCCACTAGATGGCGGTGTTGCAATACAACCCCTCCCCACCCCAACAAAACAGGCTGTTTATTTAAGGGAGACAGAATGCACAAACTACACTTTCAAATGGGTCATAACACTTTTCAAACTTAACTGTTAAGGGAGGAGGCAAAATCCACTACTAATAACGTTAAATATGGGAGGAGTCAGCTTTTTGTAAACTGTGGCTGAGCTGGTAGCACTTTTGCTCTGAATTATAAGGTTGTGAGTTGAAATCCCAATCCAGAGTTGATGCAAAAGCTAAAGCTGACAGTCCAGTGCAGTACTGAGTGATTTCTGCACTGCCAGAGGTGCTGTTTTTCAGACGAGATGTTAAACCAAGGCCCCATCTGCCTGCTTGGGTGGGTGTAAAAGATCCAATGACACTATATTTGGATGAATTATCCCCAGTGTCCAGGTCAATATTTATCCCTCAATCAACGTCACAAAAACAGATTATCTGGTCATTATCACAATTGCTGTTTGTGAGTGTTTGTTCTGCACAAATTGGCTGCCACATTTCCTACGTTACAGCAGTGGTTACATTTCAAAAGTACTTCATTGGCTGTAAAAAGCTTTGAGACATCCAGTGATCATGAAAAGCGCGATATAAATGTAAGTCTTTTTTTCCGTCCAGCGTGTTCAGAGAGCCTCTCTTCCCATTTCCCTGAGGAAGCTGCAGCAAGCAGTAAAACGTCAGGGGAAATGGGGAATACTTTTAGAGCTAGACTTACAGGGCACCTTAGTGCAATTAAAACAGGAAATAAAAATAAAACCCTCAACAGACATTTCACACAATTTGGGGTTCAGTCCCCGGAAATTATGGGGCTTGAAACTGACATAAACTGGTTACCACCACAAAGGAAAAGGAGAGCGTCAGATAAAGCCTGGCTCGGTTATAAAATTAAAACCCGACCCGTGCCTGACCCAACAACAGCCAACCCGAACCCAACCCGGCTCCGAATCCTTCAATTTTTTTAAATGCCCGACCCGAACCCGAACCCGACAGAGATCTTGATCCAAATGCAGGATTGTCACTTCGAATCTCTCTCTCTCTCTCTGCAGTTCCACATCTGTATAATGCTGAAATATTCTAAAGGAATATCGAATGCTTCTAAATGCACATCCCAGGATCAAGTTACTACACAAATCTGATTGGAGGAACTTACCTTGAACTCCAGTTTGTAAAATCAAAAACAGCTTCAGCAGGAGTTGTATCTTTCACTGTTTCTGAACGTTCCTAAAGCTGTTTCAACTCGAGACCTGGAACCAGTTACAATATTGTTCTCGGTGTGTTTGAGACATCAGTGCAGATGCACCACCCGTTAAATAACCCGCATTTCACCCCGAAACCAGCAGAAACTGCAAAATACCATGGCTTTTGCCACAATAGGGGAGGACGTTACGTGGGAAGTGAAAGTTTTTTTACTCTCTGAGTAACAGTTCTACCAGATGACCAGGATCTGTGTGAAGAAAGTTCATACCTGAGAGTCTGGCTTAAATACAACTGAATCCTGCTCCATAAAAGCTGACCCAGGGTTCTAAATGCTCCTTGGAATGATTTCAATGCCACTTGTATCACTCCACTACTGTGGGTTTATTATAAGATTTACAACCACAGTTACATTTATTCAAATCATTATCCATCTCATGAATACAGTTGCTATTTTCTACCTGCAAGTACTTTTACAAAACAAATTACTCACTTCCTAGAATTGCATCACTTAAATTGGTCAGAAGGATGAGTGTTTTTTCCCCTTGCTTAGGTTACAGATACCAACCCCCACCACCACCACCATCCTTGTGCCCAAGCACGAAAACTGCATTGATCCTGTAGATAACTGTTTCAGGACAGTACCTGGGGTCATAGGCAGCCTGCAGATTGGAGTTTGCACCTTGCTGCATCCCTTGGGCTCTTAATAAAAATTTCAATGCATGCTTAGAGCCCCCACTCTCTGGTGGTTAATTTTGCCTGTTATCAGGGGTGGATTGGGAGCACTGATTTCCTCATAATACTAAAAAAACTCCATTCAAAGTTTTCACACAGTCTCATGGATGATATGGCACTTTTAAAATGTGGCTTCTCATCATGCAGTCTGTGAACTCAAAGCGTGTGAGATTTTTTTCTTTTTCCCAAAAACATACTTTATTCATAAAAATCTGTAAAAAAAATACATTACAAAACAGGTCAAAACAGCACCAGGTTGGCATTCCAAAAAGTGCAAAGGAAATCAGTTTTCTTCAATACAGGAATGAGTTGCCTCACAACCCTTCCATTCCATTTTACCTGTCATGTACATTTTATAGCAAACCCATATTTGATGTATACAGCCCGAGGGGTTTCCCATGTGTCCAGCCCTCAGTTCACTATGGCGGGAAGACCTTACACAGTGGTCTTTGCCCATTGAGCCTTTGCAGCGGCTGCCCTAAGATTTAATGCGTCCTTCAGCACATAGTCTTGGACCTTGGAATGTGCCAGTCTGCAACACTCGGTCATGGACAACTCTTTGTGCTGGTCGACCAGCAAGATTCGGGCAGACCAAAGAGCATCTTTCACCGAATTGATGGTCCTCCAGCAGCAGTTGATGTTTATCTCGGTGTGCGTCCCTGGGAACAGCCCGTAGAGCCCAGACTCCTGTGTTACTGAGCTGCTTGGGATGAACCTTGACAAAAATCACTGCATCTTTTTCCACACCTGCTTTGCAAAGACAAATATTGGAAACACGTGATTTTCTGCTTGGTCTCAGTTTTGAGAGGTTCTGCCAGTGGCATGAAGCCAGCTGGTAGTTGGCACAATTAAGACATAAAATCAAGCAATTGATTTGATTCACTGCACAACACTTTTTGCAATGTACAATTTTTCACATTGAGGCTTCACTACAAGCCTGCATTTAAGTGGAATATTGTTCGGATTTGGTCCCTAATTAAAGTCATTTTTAACTTGAGCAAAGCACGTCTCAAAGTGCATTATAAAATGAGAGTACTGGAAGTCTGGTAATCTGATCTGCTTAAGTAGGCTTCTTAACCAGCAATGACTTGTTTCAGTTGTTCTTATGATTTTTTTTTCTTTACCTTTCCATTTACAAAGCTTGATTCTGTTCAAACGTTCAAGATTCTTGAGAGGGTAGATAATTGAATCTTGCTAACATGCTCAATATTCTCACAGACTCACCACAACACAGTGGGCCCATATTATAAACCATTCAACGTATATTGGAATTGTCTTTCCTGCCCCCAACTTCACAGATTGTCGTAGAGTTGTACTGTCCATCATAGACACCTGGGGAAGGATTTTGCATTTGTGGTTAGGACCTGACATTGGAACCATTTCCGGGTCCTGACCCCACACCAAGGATGGGGAAAATAGTCACAGCCCTCGGTTTTGCCTGCGGTCAGCAGCTAATTGGCTGGAGGGCTGCTTTGCTGGACATTTAGCAGCGGCAGGTGGGGGGGTGGAGGTGGGACTTTGATACTGCATCTGGATTTAAAGGCATGACGGCAGCCGTTACTGTGGTAGCCATCTTGCATAGCAATTCAAGCTCGTGGTCAACAGGAGGAGAGGCAGAGGCCTGGCACCCAGGGCAGAGCTGCCCTATGGTTTACCAATGCAGCCGTTAAGGTTATTTGGAGGCAGTACAAGAGAGGCGAGGGGACTTGCTCCCGGAGGATACAGGAGAAGGCCATCCAGACTAAGCTGGCTGGAGGTAGCCAAAATTGTCAGTAGCCGAAGTGTTGTCCGAAGGACTTGGGTGCAGGGCCGCAAGAGGTTTAATGACCTCTTTGCTCTGGCAAGGTGACTGCAATGCGACACCCAACTGAGAGACTTCCAGGAACTAATCCGAGGGAATGAAGCTGACAAGTGATAGAAATATCAGTGGGGAAGCATTTCAGGGATAGTGACCATAACTCTGTAAGATTTAAGGTAGTTATGGAAAAGGACAAAGACGGGTCAGAAGTAAAGGCACTGAATTGGGGGAAGGCCGATTTCAATTTGATAAAATAGGATCTGGCCAAAGTGGACTGGAAGCAGCTACTTGTAGGAAAGTCTACATCAGGCCAGTGGGAGTCAGTCAAAGAGGAAATACTGAGGGTTCAGAGCCAACATGTACCCATTAAGGTGAAGTGTAGGACCATCAAGTCCAGGGAATCCTGGATGTCAAGGGATATAGACTATTGGATTAGGAAAAAAAAGGAGGCTTATGGCAGGTTCGGAGCACTGAAAACAGCGGAGGCATTAGAGGAGTACAGAAAGTGTAGGGGGGTACTTAAAAAAGTAATTAGGAGAGTGAAGAGGGGACATGAAAAAAAATTGGCAGTCAATATAAAGGAAAATCCAAAGGCATTTTATAAGTATATTAAGGGCAAGAGGATAACCAGGGAAAGAGTAGGGCCCATTAGGGACCAAAGTGACAATCTGTCTGTGGAGCCGGAGAACATAAGTGAGGTTTTAAACGATTACTTTTCATCTGTTTTCACTGTGGAGAATGACGATGTAGGTGTAGAGATCAGGGAGGGGGATTGCGATATACTTGAACATATTAACATTGAAAGGGAGAAAGTATTAGATATTTTAGCCGACTTAAAAGTGGTTAAATCCCCAGGCCCAGATGAGATGTATCCCAGGCTGTTGTGTGAGGCAAGGAAGGTGATAGCAGGGGCTCTGACACAAATTTTCAGATCCTCTCTGGCCATGGGAGAGGTGCTAGAGGACTGGAGGCCAGCGAATGTGGTACCATTATTCAAGAAGGGTAGCAGGGATAGAACAGGTAATTACAGGCCAATGAGTCTAACATCAGTGGTTGGGAAACTATTGGAAAAAATTCTGCAGGACAAGGTTAATCTCCACTTGGAGAGGCAGGGAATAATCAGGGATAATCAGCACAGCTTTGTCAGGGGGAGATCGTGTCTAAGCAACTTGATTGAATTTTTCGAGGAGGTGACTAGGTGTGTAGACGAGGGTAAAACAGTTGATGTAGTCTACGTGGACTTCAGTAAGGCTTTTGATAAGGTCCCACATGGGAGATTGGTTAAGAAGGTAAGAGCCCATGGGATCCAGGGCAATTTGGCAAATTGGATCCAAAATTGGCTTTGTGGCAGGAAACAGAGGGTAATGGTCGAGGGTTGTTTTTGCGAGTGGAAGCCTATGACCAGTGGTGTACCACAGGGATTGGTGCTGGGACCCTTGTAGTGTACATTAATGATTTGGACGTGAATATAGGTAGGTATGATAAGTAAGTACCCAGATGACACGAAAATTGGTGGTGTCGTAAATAGTGAGGAGGAAATCCTTAGATTATAGGATGGTACAGATGGGCTGGTAAGATGGGCGGAGCTGTGGCAAATGGAATTTCATCCTGGGAAGTCTGAGGTGATGCATTTTTGGAGGACTAACAAGGCAAGGGAATATACAATGGATGGTAGGACCCTAGGAAGTACAGAAGGTCAGAGGGACCTTGGTGTACTTGTCCATAGATCACTGAAGGCAGCAGCACAGGTAGATAAGGTGGTTAGGAAGGCATATGGGATACTTGTCTTTATTAGCTGAGGCATAAAATATAAGAGCAAGGAGGTTATAATGGAGCTGTATTAAACGTTAGTTCGGCGACAGCTGGAGTACTGTGTACAGTTCTGGGCACCACACTATAGGAAGGATGTGATTGCACTGAAGAGGATGCAGAGGGCTGGAGCGTTTCAGCTATGAAGAGAGACTGAAAAGGCTAGGGTTGTTTTCTTTAGAACAGAGAAGGATGAGGAGGGACATGATTGAGGTGTAC
This sequence comes from Heterodontus francisci, assembly GCF_036365525.1. NCBI lineage: Eukaryota > Metazoa > Chordata > Chondrichthyes > Heterodontiformes > Heterodontidae > Heterodontus > Heterodontus francisci. The sequence continues at coordinate 108,017,769 of NC_090377.1, forward strand.
AAAATTATGAGGGGCATTGATAGGTTAGATAGGAAGAGACTGTTTCCCTTCGAGGAGCAGTCAATAACCAGGGAGCATAGATTTAAGGTAAGGGGCAGGAGCTTTAGAGGGGATTTGAGGAAAAATGTTTTCACCCAGAGGGTGGTTGGAATCTGGAACGCACTGCCTGAAGTGGTGGTAGAGACCGGAACCCTCACAACATTTAAGAAGTATTTAGATGTACACTTGAAACGCTATAGCATACAAGGCTACGGGCCAAGTGCTGGAAAATGAGAGTAGAATAGTTAGGTGCTTGATGGCCGACACAGACACGATAGGCCAATAGGCCGAAGGGCCTGTTTCTATGCTGTATAACTCAATGACTCTATGCAGGCACCAGCAGACACAGCAGCTGAGCAGCCTGAGGGGGCATGGTGCTGCTGAACATGGGAGTGTTGTGTGCTGAAGTTAATTACAGACCTGTCAGTAAGGCTTAGCCCGAGGGCTGTTGAGGACATGGCAGCACTGATATATGCTGCTTCTTATTTAAATGTGCTGCTGGCACTGGTGAGAGAGGTTAGAATTGCCTTATCTCTCTCTCTTAAACAAGGTTGTTCTACTTTGACCAATAGCAACAGATGTGTACCCACATGTCAGAGTTCCCTAACGCAGAGCAGACTCATGGGCTCTAAATAGAAGAGTCCATTCAGCTCATTTGCACCACCATTGCTCAGGGCTTTGAACACATGAGCTTCTCCATTGAGACAGTAACCAACCTCATGGAGAGCCATCTGCAGCAGCACTTTGAATGGGTGCAGGAACAGTGCACTGACATGCACAAAATGCGTGCAACACTCTGAGGCATTGACCTGATAACACAAAGAGGCACGGAGTGGATGCCAGTTGTGGTGCAGCTGGTGGTCTCCTCCAGTGATCCAGAGCGCCATCCGAGGGCTGAGGCAGTCACCGATGAACATGACGGAGCCTCCCCTCATGGTGTACCATCATCATCATTGGCCTCCTTGGCCCCTCTGACTGAGGGACCATCTGTGCAGCAGGGCCCAGTGACTGACAAAGGCTGCCCCTGCCTTGACGCTGATGCAGCAGCCTCTGGAGCTGTCCCCACTGACACCTCCACAATGAGGACAACCGCCATGTGCATCTCATCCGCAAGCAGACACAAGCAAGCAAGCTGCCTGTACCTCATCCGAGTCCACAAGGGGATCACCACGTAGTAGTGGCCGAAAGCGAAGGCCACGGTGCCGGGCAGAGCACTGAGTGGTCCACTTGGGTTTATTTTACTTGTGAATGTGCATATTGTAATTTATTAATAATACTCGAGATGTTGAACCACGATCCCAGATGTGTGAGCTTCCGTTCTTTAATGACACAACTGTAAAAGAGAGAAGAATTGTTGAAGGGAAGCCGTGGTCTTTGAATGGCGCACTGAGACCGCTAGACAGACGTGCACCATGCATTGGCGGTAAGAGTGGATCTATTCAAGGTTGTGTTTTTATTGGATGTGTTCTCAACAGGTAGATCAAAGTGAAAGCCAGAGCATGCAGTGCTGCTAGATAAATAGTGCCCAGGTGAAGTGTGCCTGGATCAGAATTGCCCTGGCGTTGATGACATTCTAAAGAGAGCTTTGACTCCTGAGCCAGCCCCGGCCACCTCCCTGCTCAGCACTAGCTCCATACAGCTTTGCATCTTCCTCCTTCTCTTAATCCTCCTCCTCCTCTTCCTCCTTCTCTGATGAACTGTATCTATCTCCTGCTTCACCCTCTTCAAGGTCTACTCCTCTCAGCAGACCATCACAATGCATGAGACCCTTGCAGGAGTGTACTGCAGGACACTACCTGACCGGCCTTGGCACCGGAACCACAGCTTCAAAGGCCTGATGGCCTGCTCAATGATGGTCCTTGTGAGCAGATGACTTTGGTTGTGGCGCCACTGTGCCTCTATTCTGGGGTCACTTTAAGGGATGTTCATACTTTTGGAAGTAGAAGAAACAATTAGGAGACCAGATCTGAACTCCATTCATTTACTCCTAACCCCACTGAGAAACTCCTTGACAGCAGAAGAGGGTCTGAGAATACGTTCGTTTCTCCTCAGTTGGCATCTCCACCTGCTTTGCCAGAATGAGCATATACCAAAGGTCATTGCTTGTGTATGATGCTTGAAAGGGAAGCTCACAGAGTGTTTGGCAACTTCCAACTTACATTTATACTGAGCTTGATGGGCCCCACAATCTTCTTACTGACACTGGGGAACTACTTCCTCATTTGCAGCCAGGTATGCAGAACCTAGGGGATTGTATTGACTTGGTTTGTGAGCTCCCTCCATGCAGCTTGCACCTGTTCTTTTACTGGAAGGAAAATTAAAGCCATTTTCCCTTTACCACCTGCAGTAGGGACATCTCTTCAGGAAAGTAGTGTTGTCCACCTTTCCAGTTTGCAATCATCAAGAATAAATCTGCATTTCTGTCACCACCACAACTTACCCTCTAATTGGTTTGCCTCTGAGTTCAAAAGTTATGGGTTCAAGCTCCATTCGCGGACTTGAGTTTATAACCCAGTATTGAGGGAGTGTTGTATTGTCGGAGCCGCCATCATTTTGATGGGGCTTTAAACCATGTCTGTCTGTTTAGGTGGATGTTTAAATATTCCATGACATTATTTGAAAAGATGAGAAATTCTCACAGTGTCCTGGGTAGTGTTTTATCACTCCACCAACAGCACCCAAATGAATTAACTGACCATTTATCTTAACGTCGTTTGTGAGGCCTTGCTGTGTACACTTTGCATAATGTGTTTACCTACAATAGTGACTGCCCATCAACATGAATCCATTGGCTATTGAGCCTTTTGGGATGTCTTATGTAACTGCAAGTTCTTTCTTTCCTTTCTTAATGGCAAGATGCTGTCTCATTGGGTTTCTCCACTATATATGCTATAGAGCAAGTTTTCTGGGGCAAGCTTTTCAAGTGTCAGCACTGTATTCAAATTAGGGGAAGAAGTCCCAACAGAAGCCTGCCATCAAAGATACCAGTGCCAGTGAGCCAACTCAACCCACCTTTTGTCATTTTTGCAAACTTGGGTCTCAATTGCGCACATTCAATACTGTTTTCCACTTTTTAACATCTATGTAGAATGGGAAGAAAAATTTCTTAGCTTCTGGGTCAGTGGCTCAATTCTTGGGACGAAGGCTATTGTTTGCACTTATAGGTGAGTTGTGCTTTTACTCAAAAATTGTCTGCCTCCTATTTTCAAGTGCCTTGCTAGGATACGTGGACATTAGTTTTCCTAAATGGCCATTCTTCATGTATGAACCTGGACTGCATACTGCTGAAGTGGTTATGTGATCGTAATCTCACCTAACTTCAATGGTTTAGATAGAAATAAAAATTGGGAAGGATGTAAAACAGGCTGTCAATTCGCTATTATCCATCTTACACTGTCACTCAAAGCCGAGCTCTACCCCGATGGGTTTATATCTACGGCAGTCTGCCTTGTTTGGATTCTCTGGGCTGAATTTTCATCCCGAGGCAGAAGCGAGTTTGGAGTCGGGAATGCTGGGAAGATCCCTCAACTTCCATTCAGGTGTGTGGTTTCTGGCAGTTGCCGTGGCGCCTTCATCCTGATGCAATTGCAGGTCCTGCAGCTGTTCATGCCACCAGAGAGACTATGTCAATGGCTGCTAGGGGACAAGGGCTATCCTTGAAGAAATGGCTGCTGACACCTTTGGGGAATGGAGGCACAGAGACTCTATAAACGCTGCCATCTCAGCACAAGGAGCACCATAGAGCAAACCATCAGACTCCTGAAGATGGGGTTCCAGTGCCTTGACAAATCAACGGTCGTCCTCCAGTATTCTCCTCAAGGGTTTATCGCTTGGTGGTGGTATGTTGCATCTGCAGAACGTGGCCCTCCATAGAAGCGTGGACCTTGAGGAGAAAGATGCAGAGGAGGAAGATGTGGTGGAGCACAGTGAGCCTACAATGCAAGGCCTTCTGGAGGTCTATCTGAGGTGTCAAGCCATTGATCAGCATGGCAGGGAAGCTCGGGCTACACTGATCCAGGATCGATACTCCTGAGGATGGTATATTGGTATATCCTGGATGGCCTTTGGCCCAGTTCCACAACTCTCCAACAAGGAGCGGCCACATCCAAAATGCCCACCACTCAGACATGTCTGCTGTTTCTCCACAGTGCCTGGAAGACATATTGCCACCGGCCACACAATGTCCCTGATCACCTAACTTTGTGTCACATACCCACTTCATCATTCTGGTGCCTTGAGGGCCTCAAAACAGTGTGATCATACAAATCTACCTTGAACCATTTTATTCCATTGATCAGTGAACAGAAGCATTACAAATGTCACCCAAGTGAACCCCAAAGTTAAACTACCAATGCGGCACCGTCTTCGTGTGGCCGCTCCTGCGGAGTGGCCCCCGTGGCTGAGGCAGAAGACGTGGCAGGCTGCTTGTTTGTGTCTACAAGTGGTTGAGATGTCCATGGCGGCCATCTGTGGTGTCACAGTGCCAGTGGGGCAGCACCAGAGCCTGCCAAACCTGTGTTGATGCAGTGTCGGTTAAAGAGACTTGTTGTATTGACGGTGGCTCAGTCAGAGGGGCCAAGGGGACGGCCGATGATAAAGGTGCCTTTTGAGGGGTGGCCCCCCCTCGAGATCATCCTTGCCTACCCCAGCCCATTCATAGTGCACGTGCAGGTCCAACAGAACCAGCAGCTGGGGGCATCTTCGCCCCATTAGTGCAACTGACTGGTCAATGCTGCAGAAATTGGTATGCATTTTGTGCATGTCATTACAATATCGTGCATCCACCCAGTGTGATGCCATATATGGATCTTCACATATCATTAATGGAGCTACTAATGAATGCAAAGAGTTAAGCCACACAATTTGCCATTGCCTCCCTGGAGGTGCAGCTGGAGGCAGTGGCAGCACAGAGGAGCACCCTGTTTCTGGATAGCGGTAAGAGGAGGCCAGCCAGCCAGACAAAGCAAGCATTTATGAAGGTGGCTCAGGAGGTGAGAAGCCACGGTGTAGTCAGCAGGAAGTGGGTGCAGAGCAGGAAGCAGTTCAATGACATTCTGAGGTCTGGCAAGATGAATGCAATGCTACACCCGGATGGCAGGACTCGATTTCTGGAGTCACCAGCACAACTATGAGCCGGGAGGCCTGAGGGTGCATAGTGCAGGAATAGTGAGGATGTGTGTGCCCAGGTGCACTCCTCGTTGTGGTAAATGCTAAGACCACAAGTGCTTATGGAGAACGTGACACTGGAGCCATGGACATCACATGTAAGTGAGCTGTTGGATGTGGTGAGGGAGAGTACCATCTTAACTCTCTCACTCTTGACTTCGCAGGAATAAAGAGCATGCAGCGTGCAAGAAAGGGGCTGCACCAATGGCAGAGTGGCACATCTCACTATACTGATGGCCATGGAGGAGGAGAGCTTGGCAGGAATTTGGTCAGGACAAGATGGGTGCCCGTCCGAGAGACAGTGATAGTATGTTACCATTTTCTTGGTGATGGAGCTTCATCCTCGTTTGTGTAGTACAGGTCAATGCATAAGCTGTTATGGGTTCCTGCAGCTCTGCGTAAGAGGATGTTTCCGCTCGTGGTGTTGTCCACATGCAGCAAGGCTTGGGCAACATTCAGGCTTGGAATTATAAATGGTAAGTAACATTCGCGCCACACAAATGTCAGGAATGATGATCTCCAAAAAGAGAAAATCTAACCATTTCTCCTTGACATTCAATGGCATTACCATTGCTGAATGCTTCACAATCAACATCCTTAGGATTACCATTGAGACAAACTTAACTGGACCAGCTATATAAATACTCTGACTAGGTCAGAGGCTGGGAATTCTGTGGTGAGTAACTCATCTCTTGACTCCCCAAAGCCTGTCCACCATCTACAAGGTACAAGTCAGGATGTGATGGAATACTCTCCACTTGCCTGGATAAATGCAGCTCCAACAACACTCAAGAAGCTCGACACCATCCTACATGATCAGCATCCCATCAACCACCTTAAACATTCACTTGCTCCACACCACGGCACAGTGGCAGCAGTGTGTACCATATAAAAGATGCACTGTAGCAACTCACCAAGGTTCCTTCAAGAGCATCTTCCAAACCCACAACCTGTATCACCTAGAAGGACAAGGGCAGCAAATGCATGGGAACATCATCACCGGCAGTTCTTCAAGCCACACACCACCCTGACCTGGAACTATATTGCCGTTCCTTCACTGTTGCTGGGTCAAAATCCTGGAACTCCGTCACAAATGGCACTGTGGACCACATGGACTGCAGTGGTACAAGAAAGCAGCTCACCACCACCTTCTCAAGGGCAATTAGGGATGGGCAATAAATGCTGGCCTTGCCAGTGACACGAACATCCCATGAAAGAATTAAAAAAACATACTGAGTGAAGCGTTGGCAAGATCTAGTGCAGGATCTCTCGGCAACACCATTGATTTCTTCCAACTACCCCCTCAGCCAAGACTACATTTTTTAAAAATTCATTATCAGGATGTGGGCGTTGCTGGCAAGGCCAGCATTTATTGCCTATCCATCGTTTCCCTATAAGGTGGTGTTCGGCCTTCATCTTGAATCCACTGCAGAGTGGTTTGATACAAATTAATGGTTTGGTCAGCCACTTTAGAGAGCAGTTCAGAGTTAACTGGGATTGGCATCATATCTAGGCCAGACCAGGTAAAGACAGTAGATTTCCTTCCTTTAAAGGACATTAGTGAGCAAAATTCTGGCAGCTTCATAGACATTTTTTACTGCTGCCAGCATTATTTTTATTTCCAGCTTTTTTAGACTTAATTTAAAATCTGAAACTACCAGGATGTGATTTGAAATTAAGTTCTACTGAATTATTAGTCTACACCAATGGATTAATTAGTCTAGTAATATAACCACTGAGAACGCAAGACTTATAAACCATCAGCTTGTTCCTAAGTGTCAGCTTTGTGAATTGTCCAAAGGTAGTAGCTGCTTTCCCTATGTGTGTATCAAGCTCTGCATCAAGGGGCAGATTGTCTGTCACTGAGGACCCAAGGTAGCAGAATTTGCTAACCACTTCCAGTGGGATATTATTTAGTGTGATCAGGGGTGGAGATGCAACACCTTGTCCCATGACCACATTTTTCCTGATGCTTATAGTTGAAGGGAACAAGTTACAGGCACGGGACAGACAGTCCATGAGTCTTTGTATTTGAGTTTCCATGTGAGCAACTAGTGTAGCATGATCAGTGTAGAGGAGTTCTCTGATCAGGATGTGATGTGGTTTTCTCTTCGCTTTCAGCCTTGATAGATTGTAGAGCTGGCCGTCTGACCTAGTGTGCAAGTAGAATCCTTCTATAGCAGCAGGTAAGGCGAAGGTCAGGAGCGTGGAGAAGAAGATGTCAAGCAGAGAGGGGGCTGGGACTCAACCCTGTTTCACTCCATTCTTCACTCTGAAACTGTTGAAAGTGGAGCCATCAATCGGTACAGTGCAGTGCATGTTGTCATGGAAGGAGTGGATGAGACTGATGAACTTTGGTGGACAGCCAATTTTTCCAAAAATCATGTAGAACCCTGCTCTGATGACAGTGTTGAATGCCTTAGTGAGATCTATGAAAGTTAGGTATGGCTGTGAAACATGGGCGACTTACAGCTACCAGGAAAAGAAACTCAATAATTTCCATCTTCACTGTCTGCGGCGCATTTTGTGTATATCCTGGCAGGACAAAATCACAAATGTGGCAGCCCTCTCAAAGGCAGAGCTCCTAAGTGTGTTGGCATTAATCAAACAGAGGTGGCTTCAGTGGATTGGACATGTCCGCAGGATGGAAGATGGTTATATACCCGAGGACCTTCTGTATAGTGAGATTAACTGGAGCCAGATGATCAGTGGGGTGTCCAAGGCTCCGCTTCAAGGATGCTTGCAAGTGTGACAGGAATGCCCTAAATGTCAACTATCGCACCTGGGAGTCACTAGCTGGTGAAAGAGGGAAATGGCCACACATGCTGTGGACTGGTGTGCACTACCATGATGACCAGTGGCTACAGCAGCTTGGCAACAGGTGCCAACGCCGAAAATAGCAACTCACAGTGTCACTTGGCATCTTCACGTCTGGCACTTGTGGCAAAACCTGCCTCTCAAGGATTAGCCTTCACAGCAATCAGCAAAGGTGCACCAAGAGAAGACACCCACCTAAATGGATTGTTTGCTGCGTGTCCATCATCTTTCATAGATGGTAGGATGCCAACCAGAAACATAACCACTACACGACTGTACAGTGTGTGAACACAAGGAGCTCCTGGGATACTTCCATCCCTGCAGACGACAAGCCTAGTTTGACAGGACTGTTTGAACCCAATTGAGATAACCAATGTGTGCAACTTTTAAAGTCTTTGTTAGCTTCATCACAAGTACAACTTATTCCAAAAGCCATGGTACAGTAATGTTTAATGTAAAGCAGATGTCACAAAATAGATCACATGAGTTGGTTAATTCCTATGTTTTTACATCTCAAACTGAAGGAAGGTGTTTGTGGTTGGATTATGCTGTCTTGCTAAACCCACAAACATATTTGAAAAATTCCTCTCGACTATTTTGGCAAAGGTTACGTGGTAGTTGATGAGGGTGTTTTTTTCCAAAAATAAAACTCCACCCAAATGATCTTATACTTAACCAAAATCTTCAATTATAACCAGAGGAAATTAATCCAAACATGGAACCCTTTGGCATAAATCTGGAGCTACCAGTTCAGTAGGCAAAAGTGTAAGAAGTGTCAGAAGGTTAGATGTAGTAAAGGTTGGAAGCACAGAATCATTCGTGTGAGGGGCTATAGGTACAAAGGTTACTCGAGAGCTGGTGAGTGGCTTTCTTTCTGGATCAAAAAAAGGCCAACTCTGGGTGGAGGTTTTTACTTTGCTGTGAACTCCCTTGATTGGCATCTGGGAAGGTGGCCAAAGTGTTCACATCACAGATGTCTGAATTATCTCGCTTACACAAGAAGAAACCCAATTATTTGTTTGTTACAACATCATTTTGCTTTGGTTTGTTTTGATTTTGGTGAGAAATGTATCAGAAAGCCACAGTAAAAGATGTCATAAATGAGATGACAAAGAAAACCAAGATTGGTATTAGATTACTGTTTTGTCGCCAAAATTCCCACATGCCCTTTATATTGGTACTTATTTCAAAACCACAGTGACACAGCGTATGTCACAAGACCGCTGTGCATTATTGTAATGCAATGCAATGAAATCTGGCAATGTCGCAGTTCTCATAGAAGCCAGTTCCTTTCTCAACCCTGCCTCTTTTTGTTCAGGTGCCCGATTTTACCAATATCACTTCTGCACAACAACAGAAGTGCCCATTCTAAAATGAAGTCTGATGATTTGGCCTACTATTTACTGCACAATCTTGGACAGCAACCTTAGTGACTGTACTTACAGTTGATACTCTGTAAAGGTCTTTTTATCTAAAGCAGGACCTGTGAGATCTGGGTGCTTCTCTGACCCACTTACGCTCCATATACCCCCAATCAAGTCTCCACCCCATCGCAGTATCAAAATGGCTCTTATCAAAGTCATAAATGACATCCTAGAGAACTGTGACAAAGTTAAACTATCCCCCTTGTCCTTCTTGACCTGTCTGTAGCCTTTGACACTGCTGATAACACCTCTTCCTCTAACACCTCTCCACTATTGTCCAGCTGGTTGGGACTGCGTTCACCTGGTTCCATTCTCATCTATCTAATCATAGCCAGAAAATCACATGCAGTAGCTTCTCTACCTGCCTCTATAGTGTTAATTCTCCTGTACCTAAATGATATATCCTTAGCTCCTTATATTTCTCATCTACATGCTGCCCCTCAGCAACATCATCTGAAAACGCAGAGTCAGTTTTCACATGTTCGCTGACGACACCCAGCTGTACTTCACAACCAACTTTCTTGACCCCTGCACTGTCACTACATTGTCAGACTGCTTGTCTGACATCAGTACTGGATGAGCAGAAATTTACTCCAAAAAAATATTGGGAAGACTGAAACCAGATTCTTCAGATCCCGCCATAACCTCTATTCCTTAGCCACCGAATCCATCCCTCTTCCCTAGCAACTGTCTGAGGCTTACTCAGACTGTTCACAACCTTGGTGTCATATTTGACCCCAAGTTGGACTTACAACCACATGTCCGTGCCATCACTAAGTCTGCCCATTTCCACCTTGGCGACATCACCCGACTCTGCCCTGCCTCAGCTTATCTGCTGCTGAAATCCTCATCGATGCCTTTGTTACCTCTAGACTTAACAATTGAACCACACTCATGGCCGGTGTCCCACCATTTATTTTATTTTGTTTTATCATTTTTGTGCAATGTGCCTGCCTTAAACTTTGTGCTTTTGGACAGAGTTGTTCATTATTCTGTCATTAACAGTCTCTTTGCACTAATGTTTTATCTTTCACCACACCTTTTCCCTATGACCTCCTTGTCAGTGAATCTCTCCGGCCCTCTGTCCTATCACACACCTTCCCTTTTGTTCTCTTTCTCCCCCACCGCCCCCGCTTCACTTGCTTAAAACCTATTACATTTCTAACCTTTGCCAGTTCTGATAAAAGGTCACAGAGCTGAAACCTTAACTCTGCTTCTCTCTCCACAGATGCTGCCAGATCTGCTGAGTATTTCCAGCTCTTTCTGTTTTTATTTCAGATTTCCAGCATCCACAGTATTTTGCTTTTAATTTATCCCATCATTCACCTTCCACAAAACTTGAACTCATCTAAAACACTGCTGCTCATATCCCAACTTGCACCAAATCCCATTCACACAACACCCCTGTGCTCACTGACCTATAAATGATTTGATTTTAAAATGTTCATTCTCGTTTTCAGATCCCTCCATGGCCTTTCCCCATCCTATCTCTGTAACCTCCTCCAGCCCTATAACACTCCGAGATGTCAATTCTTCTCCAACTCTAGCCACTTACATGTCCCTGATTTTAATCGCTCCACCATTAATGGCTGTGGCTTCTGGTGCCTGGGCCTGAAGTTCTGGAATTCCAACCCTAAACCTCTCTGCCTCTTTTCCTCTTCTAAGATGCTGTTTAAAACCTACCTCTTTCTGTCCTAATATCTCCTTATGTAGCTCAGTGTCAAATGTTGCTTGATAATGCTCCTGTGAAGCACCTTGGGATGTTTAACTATATTAAATGTGCTGTATAAATGCAAGTTATTGTTGTTGGTTTTGTATGCTTTATGCATTACCCGCTGATTCACTCTGTAATATCCCTTGGCTAGATGTTTTGGGGGAGATGCTTTCCAGGGAGAGAGTGAGTACAGATGTTGCATTGCTGACATGGACAGAAGCAGAGAAGCCTGGTTCATTTTCTTGTTCCTCCTCTGTTTCTTGTTGCTAACCTCTTCTAACGGTGCTACGCAGACTTGCCTTGATTCCCCAGGAGCAGGCAGCACCGTGGGCCATTACCTGTGTGGCCTGCACGGTGTTGGACATATATATGTTCGAAACAACTGATGCCACACATTCCAACAGGCTGATGTGATGCCAGGATCTGAAAATTGGGCCACGCAGGTCCTGGCAATGCCTGCATTGTTCAGAAATGTAACAAGAAGTGTGAAGCAGCAAGATGGACCAAGAAAATGAAGCAGGCCTTTCTGCTTCTGGTCCTGTCAGCAATGCACTCACTCTTGCCCTGGAAAGCACCTCCCCCTGCAGTAGTGTTATTTAAAGGACCAGGCACCCTGATTGCAGCTAAGTTAAATTTATGGAACTTTTTCTACTGGAAAGTGAAAGTGCTCTGGAGTATTTTTGGTGGTCTTTTGGCTGGTGAGCTGGCAAATGAACCATTCTTTACTGCTAGCTTGCCCACTTGTGCCCATGACTCACCATGATCTGATCCCAAATACATGCTAGCCCCCTATCTGAGCTGGTGGCTGCATGTGTCACATCGAATGATGGGACATCTACATCACTGCTGTGCTGTTTCTATCTTTCTGCCTCCTCCTAGGGTTGCTGTGGCTGGGCAGGCAGCAATTCTTGGGTAAAAGCCCAGTGGTGGCAGTAAGAGGCCCTTAATTGGCTGTTAATAGGCCACTTAAGGGCCTCAATTGCCCATCATTGGCCTGTCATGCCCCTGGTAATATGGCTTGGCGACGGGCCTTCTGCCCCGCCTCCAACCTTACCTTGAGGGGCCTATAAAATCCAGCCTTCTGGATGCCAGAGCATGTTCCTGGGTGATTGGGGGTGTGATGCATTGAGCAGGGTGAGAGGCTGGTGGTGTGACGGATGGTGGATGTGATACAAAGATGCAGTCACTGACCTTGACGACCCACGTGAGCTCATTAGCCTTCTTGCGGCACAGCTGTCAGGTCCTCAGGTACAGACTCTGGAACATGACCCCCCTGGCCATCTGTTCCGACTCCCTACTGAGGATGGTCCTGGAGGGTCTCCTGGCCCTCTGTGGGATCATGGTGCCTCTCCTCCAACTCACCTGCACCACTAATTCCTCTAGCGCCACATCTGTCAGTCTGGATCCCTCTGTAAGCCCTGCTGTTCATTTTGCAAGAATTTCTATTGCACCAATCTTTTTTTCATCTTCCCTTAAAAAGGCAGCCTGTCTTTGAGAAAAAACAGGCTGCCTGAACCATGCGATCATAAAACAGTGCAGCCGGTGACACCTGCTGTGCACAAAGCTTACTGGCAACATTGTGAAGAGGAAACCTGCATTAGAGGCCCAGGAACTTGAGCCACAATAATGCAGTAAGGTGTGTGGACCAATTTTGTGTCTTGATCTGAGTAGGTATGAGCATGTCACGAATCGTGGCCCCCTGTCCCCCGAACTCAGGGTGATTGAATTTTACACCCTCTCTGTCTTAAGGACAGGGACTGGTAGTGTCAAGAAAGCCCTTTATTTTTTGGCGTTTTGAATCAAAAATTTGTATTTCTGTTTCAGAGTCTCGTCCATTTAGTCTGTGTCTGCACTCACCCTTTTCCAATATTGCTCATGTGAGTGAAGCAGATGAGGGAAACAACTTCTGGAATCTACAGATTTATGATTCCTTTACTTGAATTTTATGAGAAAATACAAAGGATGCTTAAGTTTTGTCTGTAAGATTTTATTGTATTGTTAAGACAGATTCAAAACCACCACTACCACACAATCTAAAATTAGTTATTAAAAGACTACAATGCGAGCAGTACACCGGTAATGTTGCAAGAGATAACCACACATAAAGCAACTAATGGATGATCAGTCCTTGTTCATCATAGGTCTTCGTTCTTCGTGGGTGAGACAATTGGTTAAGTCACTTCCTTCTTGCTGCAGCAGAGAATGCTCTTTTCAAGATCTTTTATACTCTTTTCTTCCAAGAGCAGCCCTGGATGTTAGATTGGCACAACCTTATTGTCCTATAAAAATTCTCCTTAATATATAATGTTGAGTTCTTTGTTTAAACCACAGAGTTAAAGCTTACCCTCAAGTGCAGCTCCCAATCAATATGAGAAATGTTCAAGATTTCACTTCCCTGCTCCACCATATCAGGCTTAGACTCGATAACAGCTTGTGGTAAAGAGATGGCCTTGTTTTTCTTAACTGCCCATACCAGGTACAGTCTCAGCAGCTCATTTGTCCAAGGTCTTTCCTTATCTGTGAAAAGGCAACTTGCGGCATTCTGCATTGTATTTAATTTTTAAAAATCTCTTGGCCTTGCGAAGCATGCTGGTCAAAAATTTGGTCAAAACTGTAATCTTACACAACCACAAGCATCTTGGCACCTGTTGAAGTTATTTGCTTGGCCATCTCCTGAGCCAGTTCCCTACCAGCAAAGAGAAACCCTCCTCCAGTTCATATAGCTACTCCATTCTACCTGGAATAAATAGAAGCCTCACAGTCAAACCAGTCCTCCCTCCTCTTCTCTTACCATCATTCTTCACACTCACACGCTTTTACGCTGTACTTACAGATAATGGCTTTGGAGGCAGTTCAGAGAAGGTTCACTGATTCCTAGGATGAAGGGATTGTCTTATGAGGAAAGATTGAGCATGTTTGGCCTATCCTCTTTGGAGTTAGAAGAATGAGAGGTGATCTTATTGAGAGATAGAGGATTCTGAGAGGGCTTGACAGGGTAGGTGCTGAGAGAATGTTTCCCCTCACGGGGGAGTCTGGAAGGAGAGGATACATTTTCAGAATAAGGGGTCTCCCATTTAAGATGGAGAGGTGGAGGAATTTCTCCTCTCAGAGGGTCGCTAATCTTTGGAATTCTCTTCCTCAGTGAGCAGTGGAAGATGGGTCATTGAATATATTCAAGGCTGAGTTAGATTTTTGATCTACGAGGGAGTCAAAGGTTATGGGGGGCAGGCAGGACAGTGGAGCTGAGGCACAATCAGATCAGCCATGATCTTATTAAATGGCAGAGCAGACTCAAGGGGGCGAAATGGCCTACTCCTGCTCCTATTTCTTGTGTCTTACACTGCTTGGCCTGTTTACCAGTTCCTTCAAAGGCAGGCTGAAGGGGCTGGATTGAATCCCAGTCATAGTTGTTGTTTTCATCTCTTCACTATCTTCCCCTGGAGAATAATGTGAGGCAGTAGAAGAATGCATAGGCTGATCAACAGTCTGACAGACCATGCCTAAACACCAATACCATCTTTATACTGGCTGGTAGTGCAGTTAGTCCTTATTATAGGGGATGGGGCAGGAGTTTATGGGTTCCCAACAATCCACATGATGACTGAGATGGTGCACAAGTATTTGGCTCAGTGGTACCTTCCTGCTGCAAGTATCCTGCTGGTGATCAATGCAGAATTCCAAGCCAGAGCTCTGGTTTCCACTCACCAGGACTGTCTGGAGAGAAGGGGGTGGGGTTAGTGGTGTGGGTCAAGCCCTGTGTTCTATTTCACAACCACAGTTCCAGTCTGAGTCCATTTCAATTCAATTTCAGTTTATTGTCCATACAGAAATTCATTTTGGGTATATTGCTCATTCATTCAAATTATATATGTATAATAACAATCAAAAGAAAGAAAATTGCCCTATCACAAAAGTCTAACTTGATTAAAATACATGTTAAGAACTAAGTCCAGTACATTAAAATAACCAATCAATGAGTCCCACCATAAGTATGTATCCTCATCCATTCATCAGGCTTCTGTTAAAAGATCTTCTAGAAAAGTCATGAGTGAGTTCAAGAACTGATTTGTCCTACATCTAAGGGATTGTAGCCTTTTCCCTGAACGCATCCAACAGTAATGCTGAGACAAGGGGTGATTTTCACTGTTCATAACACTCTTTACTTTCATTAAGATTTTTTGAGAGCAGATTTGATCAAGAAAGATCTGCTCATCAAATGCCCTTCCTGTCTGTTTCAGCAATCTCTGCACTCTTAAAGAATCTCCATTCCTAAGACAATAGTAGCAGACAGACATCCAGGATTGCACTCTCAACTACAGCCGTGTAGAAGAGGTTCATGATTGTGGGATCTACTTGAAAGGATTTTAACTTTCTGAGGTAATATAATCTCATTCGTCCCTTGGCCATCATATCGCTGCACTGGTCCCCACAATTCAGCTTATCATCGATTTTAATACCTAAATACTGATAACTGGTTGACTATTTCAGTGTGCACATCATGAATCTTCACAGGAACAAGATCATTATCTGGCTTTTTCCTAATGTGTATAACTAGTTCTTTTGCCTTGTTTTCATTCAATTTAAGAGAATTGGCATTGCACCATTTTACGAACCTCTTCACCGAATCCCTATAGTGTAATTTGTTATTCCTGATGAGCCCACAAGTACCGTATAGTCAGCACGCTTCAGAATTGTTATGTCATGTTCTGATCAACAATAATTCATGTCGAGGATGAAAGTACAGAGTCTGAGGAGATTCAGTATTCATTAAAATGGGCTCTGAGTAAATCCCAGAGACTAACACCCATTGGGTCCTATCGTGAAGAAAAATACTAATCCAAAGTAGGAGAGTACAATTAACATCAAGGTTTTTCAGTTTCTCAATAAGCTTGAATGGTTGCATGGTATTATAGCTGAAAAGAGATCAATAAAGGTGGCATGGGCATAGTTGCCTGATCTGTCCATTTGATCAAATGGACCAGGGTCAGGACAGCATCGTCCACTGTCTTGTGAGGTTGATAAGCCAACTGTAACTGATAGATATGTGGAACAAGATGATCTAAAAGATGCTTCGATACAATGTGTTCAAAACACTTCATGCCTATTGATATAAGAGCAACTGGTTGGTAATCATTCAGCTCAACAGGCCATGACTTCTTAGCAACCAGAACAATGATGGCTGATTTCCAACAAATGATTTCTGAAAAACCAGAGAGAAAGGAACTGCCCACTGATGAGCATATTCCTTAAGAATTTTTCCATTGATCTGATCTGGGCTGAATGTTTTCCATGGATTCACTCGCTTGAATTGCTTCTCTACCTCCCATTTGTTAATAGTAACTTGAGATTCTCCTAATTCACGAAGTGAAGCCTTCTGCCAAATCACATGCTCCTTAAATTCATCATTTTCAAACGGGCTAAAAAATCCATTCAATTAATTCACAACATCCCGAGGATTGTCACTGGACAAAAAAGGATCATTTCTCTTTTTCAATGTGAAGCCTGTCATTTTATTCATATACTTCCATGCCTCTCTGGAATTCTTTGTCCTAAAATAATTATGCAGCTTGTCTCTATATGCATTTTTCACATTCTGAATTTCCTTTCTTACTTTGATTTTTAGTTCATCTAGGTTGTCTTGGTCCCCAATGACTAAATACTAATTGTCTTTCCTTTGTCTCACTCACGAAAGGAACAATGATGAAATATGAAATTAACAGGAGGAATTATGAAATAAAAGTCAACTGTTGAACTGAACTACAAATGGACACATTTATGCCACAAAAAAAATAGAGTAGTGGTCAGGTGACCCCCTCCTGTACTGCTAACAAATATATCTGTTTGTTGAAAATGGAACCCATTATACACGCCTGAATTAGCTTTGTGAAAAACACACACAAAAAAAATGTAAAACAACCCATTTCATGCAAACAACTTCTATCTTCAGGAATGGAGCTAACAAAGACTGTTAGAGACAGACTGACTCTGCAGTCAAAACTAAAAAATAGATGTGAAGTAGCACGTATTCACCAGAATGGACCACATTCAGACGCCATCAAGGAACAATGGTTCCCAAATCTTGGAACATTGTATGAATCACCCCAAGGGAGACAGTCCTTAGTCACCTGACTGACATACCAACCTGACATGTTTCTACCTTAAAAGGTATGTCTCCGGAGAGAGAGAGGTGCAGAACAGCAGCACGGGCAGAGAAGGTCTATTCCAGCTAAACAGGTGCCCTGCTGACTACATCTTCTAACTGTGACTTTGGAACCCCCATCTGCAAAAGGAATTTCCTCATCGATTTTGGAGTGAGGTGTAACCACAAGGAGCCGCCAACACTTCATCCATTTCAAGACAATGACATTTAGGTCTGCACTGATGGAAGATTTCCTCCCAAAAAGTTTCGAAAGGTTTTCTTAAAACAACAAACTCTTCTACCGCAATTGACTCTGCATGCTACCACGCTATCTTTTCGAGCACACATGTGTGTGTGTGTATGTGTGTGTGTGTGTGTGTGTGTGTGTGTGTGTGTGTGTGTGAATGCATGAGTGGAAGAGGTTGCAAACATTTTTCGGTTATTGTATAAAAATAAACATTTATCCTTTTTTTAATCCACAAGAAAACCTGTCATTTGTCTATTTATTTGACCGTTAAAATCACTATTTTTAAAACACTATCTGCAGTTAATTGAGAGCTGAAAACTGGTAGTCACTCACACCACTTCTCCTTTGTCTGTGACACCTTCATTTTTACTTTTAAGTCCTTTGTCATCCAAGGCTTTTCATTTGGATAGATGTTGATAGTTTTTGTTTCGACAGAAAGCTGTTCACAAAATATATTCATTTATAATATTTGTGTTGCTATCTATGTTATCGTCTTCCATAAAAATATCCCAATTCATGTTGTCAAAGCAAGTTTGCAGATCTTGAATGGCCACATTATCCAAGAGTTTAACCACTTTCCTGACAGGTTTTATACTTTTCAATTTTGCCGATATTTAGGGAGGAGATGCATAATATTATAAGAACATAAGTGAATCTCCACTTAATACCCAACACCTGCATACTGCTATGACTGAGGTGGGAGGAGTGCATTGGCAATTCAGTCCCACTTCTCCACAGGCCACAAAATATATTTAACAGTTCAAATTAAAACTAAACCGTTCCAGAAACAAGCCTCTTGACAACCATAAATCTTGGCTTGTCACTTCTTGGGGGTAAACATCTCTCCAAGTCAAAAACAAGCCCCATCCACAGACCAGGTACCTTCCAGTAAGACTTGTTTACTAGTCAAAATTAGGAACCTTCTAGTAACTTCTTTTATAAAAAAAACCCACAAAGTTCAGCCATCTCTTCAAGATTCCAGATGAATCAATGTCCGTAATTCAAATATAAGTCCTTAAATTTTTTTTACAAAAGACACAGAAGCAAGCTCATAACAATACAATTAAATGCAATTAAAGTACTATTTACATTCTGCATTTGTTGACTGAGGCAGGAATGCCAACACTGAGCCAAAGGCTTGCTCACCATCCCAGGAATGGTATGGAGGCGCAAACTTAATAACAGGGGAAGGGATATTTCAGTAAATGTGTAACCACAGTCATGTAAAGCACGGTTGTTGGTTGACATAAATGGATTGAATGATTTAGCAGTATTCAGAACTGTAATGCTCCAAGTCCTCTAGTTCTGTGATAGGTTCTCCATTTTACCTGTCCAAGGTGATGCTGCCATTATGGCTCGGGCACTGCTTAGACTTCTGGTTTCTCTGCGGCCAATAATGCAAAGCTACATGTGCCTGGTTTGTGCCACTGCTCTGTAAATTGACTGCAAGAGTTAGTGCCCAACAGGGGAATCAGGCCTTGATGTTATCCTCCCAGTATCCTTTGTTCAAATTGCTCCTGGACAGTCGCTGGCCAGGAGAATGGCACTTAAACTTCCTTTAATGTTACTAGTGCTGATCTCCAGAGTTACCATCTCACAAACCAAAAATTATAATATTTTTATATCAATTTAATATTATGAATTTAAAGTGCTGAGCATCTTAACTTTAAGAAATATATAGGTTATGTTCTGTTCAGATCAATTAAAGTTGAATCTAGCAAACTAAAACTTTTTGGACAGGTCCCAATCACCCTGTGTACCTACAGAGAGTGGGATCTGTGTGTAATATTCAAAGGGTTGTCTCAATTTACAGTGGCAGAGCACAGGCATATTAAACAAAACGGCAAACGTAAAGAGAACATAATTTTACGAAAGTGATATTGGCACTGAAATTAAGAAGTAAATGACATAATTTGCATTGATTTAGCATCTTTCACATCATCAGGAAACCCCAACGTTTTTCAATGCCAATGCTTTACTTTTGAATTGTAGTCACTTTTGTTTTGTAGGTGAAGGTGGCAGCCAATGTGTGCACAGCAAGATCCCACAAACAGCAAATCAGATAATTGACCTGTTAATTTGTTTGTTGCTGCTGGATGAACAATGAATGTTGATCAGGATAACTAGAGAACTAAAAGATGTTGTTTCAAATAGTGGCATGGGATCTTTTACATCCACCTGAATAAACAGATGGTGCCTCAGTTTAGTGTGGCATCTGCTAGCTAGACAGCATCTCTGACAACGCAGCATTCCCTTAACATGCCATTGACTTATAATGTGATAAGACCAAAGATTCAGTTCAAGTGTAATCACTATTCTTGTGGAACGATTCATAACGATGGGAAATGCATTCCAGGTTTTTAATCAGATGAAAAGGAAGAGGTGTTGGGTGTCTTGCAAAGCATTAAGGTAGATAAGTCCCCAGGGCCTGATGGGATCTACCCTAGAATACTGAGGGAGGCAAGGGAGGAAATTGCTGGGGCCTTGACAGAAATCTTTGCACCCTCATTGGCTACAGGTGAGGTCCCAGAGGACTAGAGAATAGCCAATGTTGTTCCTTTGTTTAAGAAGGGTGGCAAGGATAATCCAGGAAATTATAGGCCGGTGAGCCTTACGTCAGTGGTAGGGAAAATATTAGAGAGGATTATTCGGGACAGGATTTACTCCCATTTGGAAACAAACAAACTTATTAGCGAGAGACAGCATGGTTTTGTGAAAGGGAGGTCGTGTCTTACTAATTTGATTGAGTTTTTTGAGGAAGTGACGAAGATGATTGATGAAGAAAGGGCAGTGGATGTTATCTATATGGACTTTAGTAGAGCCTTTGACAAGGTCCCGCATGGCAGACTGGTACAAAAGGTGAAGTCACACGGGATCAGAGGTGAGCTGGCAAGATGGATACAGAACTGGCTCGGTCATAGAAGACAGAGGGTATCAGTGGATGGGTGTTTTTCTGAATGGAGGAATGTGACTAGTGGTGTTCCGCAGGGATCAGTGCTGGGACCTTTGCTGTTTGTAGTATATATAAATGATTTGGAGGAAAATGTAGCTGGTCTGATTAGTAAGTTTGCGGACGACACAAAGGTTGGTGGAGTTGCGGATAATGATGAGGATTGTCAGAGGATACAACAGGATATAGATCAGTTGGAGACTTGGGTGGAGAAATGGCAGATGCAGTTTAATCCGGACAAATGTGAGGTAATGCATTTTGGAAGGTCTAATGCAGGTGGGAGGTATACAGTAAATGGCAGAACCCTTAGGAGTATTGACAGGCAGAGAGATCTGGGCATACAGGTCCACAGGTCACTGAAAGTGGCAACGCAGGTGGATAAGGTAGTCAAGAAGGCATACAGCATGCTTGCCTTCATCGGTCGGGGCATAGAGTATAAAAATTGGCAAGTCATGTTGCAGCTGTACGGAAGCTTAGTTAGGCCACTTTTAGAATATTGCGTGCAATTCTGGTCGCCACACTACCAGAAGGATGTGGAGGCTTTGGAGAGGGTACAGAGGAGGTTTTCCAGGATGTTGCCTGGTTTGGAGGGCATTAGCTATGAGGAGAGGTTGGAAAAACACGGGTTGTTTTCACTGGAACGACGGAGGTGGAGGGGCGACATGATAGAGGTTTACAAAGTTATGAGCGGCATGGACAGAATGGATAGTCAGAAGCTTTTTCTCAGGGTGGAAGAGTCAGTTACTAGGGGACATAGGTTTAAGGTGCGAGGGGCAAAGTTTAGAGGGGATGTGCGAGGCAAGTTTTTTGCACAGAGGGTGGTGAGTGCCTGGAACTTGCTGCCAGGGGAGATGGTGGAAGCAGATATGATAGCGACGTTTAAGAGACATCTTGACAAATACATGAATAGGAAGGGAATAGAGGGATACGGACCCCGGAAGTGCAGAAGGTGTTAGTTTCGGCAGGCATCAAGATTGGCGCAGGCTTGGAGGGCCGAATGGCCTGTTCCTGTGCTGTACTGTTCTTTGTTCTTTGGGATGATTATTGGCCATTCAATATACATATCCGGCCCAGGTTATCAGAAATACTGACCAAGTACTTGAAAGTTGAAGAACTTGTGTTTCTATAGCGCCTTACGCAATCTCAAAATGTCCCAAAGTGCTTTGCAGCCAATGAAGTACTTTTGAAGTTTGCCACTGCTGTAATGTAGGGAAGCACCTCAAAGGCTCCCCGATCTTGTATAAGTGATTGGTGAGGTAATCTGTTGATACTTTGGGGCAGCCCACTTTCAAAATGTTGGAGGAAATTGTTTAGAGATGAACAATAAAGCGAAGTGTGGGAGTTAGTTTATTTTCCCTGGAGAAATGGGTTTATAAAGATATGCAGTTCAGGTCTTCAAAATGCCGCGAGCCATGAATATAAGAGCGTGTCAGTGAACTTTGAAGGGCAAGATAAGCACAAATTAAAATCCTCAAGTAATGTTCAGATTTAGGGAAAACTGTAGAGCAGATTCCAGGCTGTAGTTGTCCCCCTTCTGTCCATGAGGGAGTGTTTATTGTCGATACAGGTTTACTGTAGGGGAGGTAGAGTCGGCCCTGCTTTGGTGGGCAGCAGGACCTGGGGCTGCATTTTGCCGGCGGCAGTGGCTGCCACCAGGGCTGCCATGCCTATTAAGGATAGCGGCCTGCCCCCAAGAGTTTCTGGCTCAATCAAAGGGCTGGCAGCTTAGCAGCCACAATATGGTTAAGTATGGAAAATGTCATATTTAGTTTTAGTTTTAGAGATACAGCATTGAAACAGGCCCTTCGGCCCACCGAGTCTGTGCCGACCATCAACCACCCATTTATACTAATCCTACACTAATTCCATATTCCTACCACATCCCCACCTGTCCCTATATTTTCCCTACCAAGACTAGGATCAATTTCTAATGGCCAATTTACCTATCAACCTGCAAGTTTTTGGCATTTGGGAGGAAACCAGAGCACCCGGAGGAAACCCATGCAGACACAGGGAGAACATGCATACTCCACACAGGCAGTACCTGGAATTGAACCCGGGTCACTGGAGCTGTGAAGCTGCGGTGCTAACCACTGCGCCACTGTGCCGCCCTGTTGATCAATATCTTTCCTCTCTATTGCAATGATATTCTTTTTCACAAGTTTTGTAAGTTTTGTTTTTGCCCTTTATGCATGCAATTGCCCTGAGGGAATCATAAATTACATCATAATTTATCAAGCAATAAGAATTATCAGAACATTCTTGTGTTCATTATAACCCTCGTTGAAAATACGAGATCGGTCGGAACAGGTTTTGGCATCAACACAAATTTGAAAACCACTCCAAAATATTTCTGCTTTGATTAAAATAGTCAATGAAAAATGCTTAGTTGGTGGGCAAAACAGCAGTGGCAAAACAAACAGGTCCTGACTGTATTGTGGTTATTGGGGCACGTCAGTCAGTCTGAAGCACTCGCCTGCTGCTGCAAATCGCTGCAGTGCGCTTTGAAGTTAGCGGTCCGCCCGCGCGGCGAGACCGTCGCTGAGCCCCTGCAATATTTCGTGCAGGGGCCACATTTCAATGGAGGGGGCAGAACGGTTGCCCCGTTTTTAAAGGGTTTCAAGCTCTTTGAAGAAATTTGAATTTTTAAAGGAACTGTATTTTCCATTGTCTGTAAAAATTTAAATAAATTTCCACCCCATCCCAACATTTGTCTTTGGCCTATCGAACCAAAATAAACTTTATTCCCAACTCGAACCTCCCCCCACTCCCCCAACCTCATTGCCTTTGCCCTTCAAACCCTTCCCACCATCCCCTCAGCCAATACAAAGTGTTTTCCCTGCTCCTCCCCCCGCCCTGATAATTTCACTCCTTCTCCCTCCCCACCAGTGTGATGCCTCGAACGCCGCTTCGAGTTCCTAAGTCGTGGGACTTCCAGCCGGCGGCCGGAATAACGATGTGGGACGGCCACCGGATTAAGGTAAGTTAACTTGATGTGTTTAAATTAATTTTAATATTAAAATGAAGGCCCTGCTGCTCGGCGGTGGGGGGCTGCACCAGGCCTCGCTGCCACCAGTAAAATGTGACGGGGCCTTCCCGGCGTCGGGGGTCGTGGCGGGCCTTTCCCAGCAGAATTTTCCAGGCCCCCGTGCCACAACCCTCAACGTTAGAGGGTTAGTAGAATTCAGCCCACTGTAGGCTTACCTTACAGGATAAGCACAAATTCTGTACCAACAAGCGTTAACACATTGACTCATGTCTAAGTGCTCATAAAAATCTAGAGTATCAGCCCTTACA
Organism: Heterodontus francisci; assembly: GCF_036365525.1. Classification (NCBI taxonomy): domain Eukaryota; kingdom Metazoa; phylum Chordata; class Chondrichthyes; order Heterodontiformes; family Heterodontidae; genus Heterodontus; species Heterodontus francisci. Next base: position 108,041,562 of record NC_090377.1, read on the forward strand.
CCTTCATCCTTGATGAAGTTGCACATTTAATTGATATCAATCACATTTCTGTTGCTTCCCTTGTGGGAGAAATTAAGATATAGTTTTAAGTTTTGTCAGACCTAGTTTGTTTGCCCTCAATGTTTATATGCGTCATGTGTCCAAGGTATGGCAATTGGCATTTGTGATTTCCTCATTAATTGCTATTGCAAAGCTGTGGCAAAGTCTTCCTACTTCTTATTCCTTTACTTCCCAAGACAACATGATACTCATGCAACCAATACAGGCTGAATTTTGGGTTCTGCCAGAGGTGGGAATGGAGGCGGATGGGGCCTGGAATACCAGTGCCTTCAACAGATTGTAAATAGCTGAGAGTGCTCCTGGTGCTGCCCATTTTAGAAGCAACGGGTGCGGGGCTGACAGGACTACCCGTCCCCACAAGGCTGGGAGCCTTGTTAACTCTAAAGGAGGCCAACTGGGACTTTCCAGTCAGCCTCCAGTTTCCTGAACCGGTGGGGGCAGCTTAACTGTCTGGAGATGGGCACCCAATGGCAGGCCAGTGTGCCAGCGCTTGAGGCAGGCATACAGGCCCTCCCTGTCTGCCTTGGTGTGAGAGCAGCCACAGACCACACTGTAATGGGAACATCCCCCAGCAGTGGTGGCCTGCCTGTGGAACCAGTTTTTATTTAAAATTGTAAAAAGTTGGGGAGAGGGTGCCTGCATGTTGAAGGTTACCATCCATTGCAGCCTTCTGCTCCTCTCAAGCTGGAAGACCTCTGATTGGTCCTCCAGCTTCGAGAGCCTGCCTGCTGCCCTGATTTGGACAATGAATTTGTCTCCATGCCAATTAAGGGGGCACCTCCGTGAAAATCCCAAAGAGTGACTGCTGCCCCCCAGGGGTGGGGAGGGGGCAGTTGTGTGGGGGAGGGCGGGAGGTTGGGACCTGGAAACAGTCCGGATTTCTGTTTCTTGCCCCGTCGGGAAAATTCAGCCCCATGTTTCAGATTCCTATGGCTACTCTCATCCCATGTTACATTGGTAAAATCGGTGAGTATACGACATTGCTTGTGGGATAAATTTAGCATGTGGAAGAATTTCTATCCATTGGATTCTTTGCTCCTACGTTTTGTCTGTAAAATATTAGTGTATTTTATACTGTGAGTTGGACACTGGTATTTTAATTTAGTTTGTGATGTGGGATTCTGAGCATTCAAGATTCCGTGAAGTTTCTACCACTGAATCAATGAATCTTTTACTTTTGCAGTGCCCTACAATTTATTGTGAGTTGTAACTCCCTTAACTATCAGATATGGTATTAATAATCAGCATGAGAGATGACTTAAATTCATTGCTTGTCTGGCTGTATGTTCAGCATTCAGGCTTGGATAAATATTAAATTCCTCCAAATATTGGGAAGAACAAACCCATTGTCTTTGGGCCCCACAAAAAACCTCTGTTCCCTTGCAATTGATTCCAACCTTTTGCCCTGCTACTCCCTTCAAGCGAAGCAACTCTTCACAATCTTGGTGTTCTGCCCAATCTAGAGGTAAGTTTCAGTCCCCATATCCTGTCCATCCTGTCCTTCTTCAAACTCTCCACCACTGAAGTCATTGTATATATCTTCTCTAGACTTCATGGGCATGAATTTAGTTTCTGTAACGCCACTGGAGACATTACTACGGAGGCCTAGCGCCCTTTGACTGGTGTGCACTGCATTGCCAGCCACTTCCGGCACTGCACTCGCGGCACACCACCTTGAGAATGGCTCATGCACAAATGTCCCCATGTATGCCGGAAGCAACTGATTTGGCGTTTGCCTGACGTCACACAGACCCAGTTGCTGATGTGACACCCAGATACCAAATCTGGACTACGCAGGTCCATTGGACGGGTTCACGCATCACTCCACAAAGATCCAACCTTCAGCTGCAAGATGGGGCCTATTTTAAAGGGTCATTCAACAAGTTGCAGGTGAGGTGCTTTTGAGTTATTTTTGCCTAGGCTGAGTTTGTGGAAGCACTGTGCTGCGTTTGGAGTTGGTTTTTGGCAGTTGGTGCTTACAGTCAAGGACGACAGCCACCCAGGAGCGTTGGCCACTGCTGGTACAGCAGGAGGCCCAAAGCAGCAGCCATGGAGGAGATCCCATAATGAAGGTAAGTGGGGTTGGGCTCGCCGGGGTCACTCAGTCAGTAGTGAGGGCAGTAGGTCTTTCAATGGGGTGGCCCTTGCCACTGGAGGTCCCTGCATGGGCCACATGGTGCCTGATCAGGATCAGGAGGGCCCCCCCCTCCACCCCGAAACTGCAGGAAGGCTGCCAGCTTTTACTGGGCAGCCTTCTCACATAGGGGAGGGCCTCAATTGGCCTCTGGGTGGGAAGGCTGTCACACCCACCTTCCCTCGCCATTTTATATCCCCCAGCTCCCACCACAGCCGGCTTCCCAGCCTGTCCCTAGAGGGCTGGTAAAATCCAGCCCAAAAGGTGGCCTTTGCTTGTGCTGCAGTGAAAGCTGAGACAGCAGCCACCAGATGCTCCATCTTGGATGGGTCTGTTAGTGCAGTCATGCAGTTGGCCACCACTTCGATGGTGAAAAGGATGGGCTCCAAACTCTGAGAAATGCCCTCTGCCACTTTGGAGCCAGACTCCGCCATGCTCCTTGACAGTGACAGAACGCCTGCTAATGCACCAAGCATTTGGGTCTGCATCGCCATCACCATTCTGCTGTCTGACACCATATCAAAGTTCTCATCTGAATCCCTGCAGAAGAAATTGTATGTGACCTTGCCCTCCAATGGGCCGGCACATGAGCCCCCCCTACCCCCTGCCTTGGTTGCAGCTTGCTCATGGCTGGTCCTGACTCTATAACTACCTTCTAAAGATCGTGCCATGTCAATAGCTGACCCGGTGGCTGCGAATGTCACATCAAGCAATGGTGCTTCCTCATTGCTAGTGTGGGCTTGCTCTCTTTTTTCCTTCTGGCTTTGTTGAGGCTGACCAGGTAGCAGATCTTGAGTATCTGAAAGCAGGAAAGCAGAAGGGAAGCATTGGGGTAAGAGTGGGGGATGGGAGGCCGCAGTTGTGGGGAGGAAAGCAGGGAGCCCATGGCCACACCACCTGCAGCTTTCAATTTATGGGCAGATCTTAGAGTGAAGGTAAGTAGAGGGTTGAGAAGGGGCATGAAGCTGTAACTTACCATCATCCTCAGTGCCGCCATATCCTATAGCTGGAGTTCTGTGGAGGCAGTGAGAGTTGGGTGTGAGGCTGGTATCATTGGAAAGTATACATGGGTGAGGTGAAATATCTGGATCTTAGATGTGAGTCCAGAGTTTTGGGGACAGCTGCTGAGTGAGTGATGGGGATGTGGTGTATTGGGCAGTGTGACAAACTGGTGGTTTGGTGGGTCTGGGATATGATGTGAAGATGTATTAATTGAGCATGACTATGCATGTGAGGTTATTAAACTTCTTTCCACACTGCTCCCAGATCGTCAGGGCCAGACTCCGAGCATTGACCCTCCCGGACACCTGTTCCCACTCCCTTCTGAGGATATGCCTTGAGACCCTGGTGGTGCCTGAGGAAACATGGCCTCTCTCCTTCTATTCACTTCCATTACTCATGCCTAAAGAGTAGCATTGGTCAACTTTGGCATCCTCTCCCTGGGCTGACGCTCCTTTCTCCTTCATCTCAACTGTTTCTGTTTCAGTTGCTTTCCGACTTGGGTAATCCAATGCAGCTTCTCTTTAAGAGGGACAGACTTCCTTTAAGAGTTGGAGGCTAACTGGAACACATGTTAGCCTTTCATGTGCTTAGGCCTTCTATTGTGCATATAGCGAGCCAGATGTGCAGGGCTGCACATCACAAATACAGTATTGAGGAGTCAGTTCGAAGTTTGCGCCGCTTATCTCCAACGGAACTGGCACTGGCAGGGAGCGAATCACAACCTCTGTTCTCAGTTAATGGCACAAACAAAACATTAACCCCATGATTCCATCACTCTCCTTCCTGGTGTACCATCCTCCCTCCTCCATAAAGTACAACATGTTCAAAGCTCTACTGCATACTGTGCTGTAGTAAGTCCCACTTGTCCACCACCCTAGATGCTGCCTTACACTGAGTGTTCCCAGCATTTTATTTTATATATATATTTAATAGTTTCTCTGCTGCCTGTTCATAACTTCTTGTAATATGTGCAGATACAATCCCCCAGGAGCAAGGGTAGATGGTGGCATAATGGTAATGTCACTGAGCTAGTAGTCTGGATGCCCAGGCTAATGCTCTGGAGACAGGTGCTCATATTCCACCATGATAACTGCTGGGATTAAAATTCAATTAGTTAATAAATTCAATAAATTCATAAAAATCTGGAATTGAAAGCTATTCTCAGTAATGGTGCTATGAAACTATCATTGAGTGTTGTGAAAAAAAGCCCATCTAGTTCCCTCATGTCCTTTAGGGATGGGTATCAGGGGTAGTCAGGAATGTGGAGTTGTGTCCATAAACAGATCAGCCACAATCTTATAGAATGGCAGAGCAGGTCTGAGAGGAAAAATAGCCTACTGCTGTTCCTAGTCTTTATGTATGTCTTCACCTGCTCTGGCCTACAAAAGTGTGGTTGACTCTTAACTGCCTTCTCTAATGGCCTAGCAAGCTACTCAGTTGTCAAGGGCAAATAGGGATGGCAACAAATGCTGGCCTTGCCAGCAATACCCACATCCCATTAAAGAATGAGGAAAAAGGTTTTGTTCTCTTTACATTTATCCAGCTTATCAGTTTACTCCTTCCTTTCTATCTTAAATGTCGACTTTTTTGTCTTATTCTCATGTCATGACCATTTTTGTTAGTCTTCCGAGTAAGCACTGAGGCAAAGTAGTTACTCAATATTTCTGCTGCTTGTTACCTGTGAATTTTTCTTATGTATCTCTTGGTGACCCTATCTCTGTAGTAATTTTTCTTTTTTTATTTATGTGTCTGTACAATACTTTATAATTTATTTTTATATTATTTGCTAATTTCATTTCCTAGTACCACTTCGCCTTCCTGTTATTTTGGACTCCTCTCCTTTAAATCTCTATATTTATTGTGTGTTTATTTCTTTAGTTACAATATTGCCCTTATTTCTTCATTAATACAATGCGCTTTACGTTATTGGCTAGTTTGTTTTTGTTTTTAGCAGAATATATTTCTCCTGAATTTTTTTGATCACCTTTTTTAAATTGATGATTCAGACATAAATCCATCTATTCATAAGGAGCAATCCAAAATCAATGCAATGGTCCCAAATTCAGCTGTAGAACTGGAGGCCAAAAAAGGAGGTGAATTGAATCATGGAATGGTACAGCACAGAAGGAGGCCATTCGGCTCACTGATCTTTCATAGAGCAATCTAACCAGTCCCAGCCCCTGCTCTTTGCCCGTATCCCTGCAGTCATTTCTCCTGCCAGTATTTATCAAACTCCCTTTTGAAAGAGTCATACCTGGCCCCCACCTGCCAAGAATGAGGCACATCAATTTTGTCATGAACATTGATTATTAACTGTTGTTGCAGCAAGGAAATGACTTGTTAAACAGGTCAGCCATGGCTGGAAAAATTTTTTACATACTAACAGACATCGAAGGTGAGGAGACGCATTCCAGGGCCTGCTACGGTGGAATGGAGGATACAATCCACAAGGGCCAGGACTGGCTAGACCAGCTGGTCACATGACTACCTGCCTGTTCCAGGGTTTTCTTTTGAACTGGCCACAGAGAATTTGAAGGCAGAGTGTCTGTTTGCTCCTGGACTGAGAAGATCTCTCTCCTGTCTGCTCCCATCTCTTTCTGATAAGCCTCCGAATCCACTGAAGACACATATACCCCAAGAGACAAAAGTCTCCTCAAGCAAACAAGGTTCAAGAAGAATACTGGGCCCCAATGAAAAGAAAGATTTATCTGCAATCAAGGACTCTGCAGTGACCTCGAAGAACCGTAACAATAATTCTTCATATATTGCTTCAAACTTTTCCACTTTATTTATCTTCTGCTCTTTTCTGTCTCTATTTGCATGTGTGTATTGCGTATGCATGCTAGCATAGGGAGCGTCATGTATCCGTAGGCGTTAACTGAATTAGAGTTAAAGTTTAATAAATTTCAACTTTTCTTCTTTAAACCTAAGAAAGCCTGTTTGTGCTGGTTTTGTTGCCTTATAATTGGAAAGCGGTGAACAAGGATTCACCAAGGGGGAGCTAAAAACACAATGTGTTTAAAATAATTTTTTGCTTCTTTTTCGGTGCTTCCAATTAGCTGTAGAGTCCTTGATTGTGGACAGCTCTTACATTTTGTTGAGGCCCAGTATTCATCTTAAACCTTGTTCACTGTAAGAGGCTTTTCTCTCTTGGGATTCATATGTCTTCAATGGTTTCCGAAGCTGGTGAGAGCGAGATGAGAACAGACAGGAGAGAGGTGTTCTCCATCCAGGAGAAAAGTGCTTTCTGATTTCAAATTCCTTGTTGGAAGTTCAAATTCAAAAAACTCCAACAGTCAGTCATGTGACTAAACTAGCCTGACCATATCTGTTTGTGTATTTGGCCATTTTAGTAGTTAACCTGGAATGCTTCAATGTCTGGTAATCAAAAGTCCATTGTGGATTAAATGGGCGGCGCAGTGGTTAGCACCGCAGCCTCACAGCTCCAGTGACCCGGGTTCCGTTCTGGGTACTGCCTGTGTGGAGTTTGCAAGTTCTCCCTGTGTCTGCGTGGGTTTCCGACGCTTGCTCCGGTTTCCTCCCACAGCCAAAGACTTGCAGGTTGATAGGTAAATTGGCCATTGTAAATTGCCCCGAGTGTAGATAGGTGGAAGGAGAATGGTAGGGATGTGGTAGAGAATATGGGGTTAATGTAGGATTAGTATAAATGGGTGGTTGTTGGTCAGCACAGACTCGGTGGGCCGGAGGGCCTGTTTCAGTGCTGTATCTAAAAATAAATAAATAAATTGAAGTACTTGTCTGTTGATATGCTAATGTCTTTCTCCTGTCAAAGTCTCCAATTATTTTTAAAGCAAGTTCTTTCTTCACCATCAGCAATTTAAAATCAATGTTCATGCGGCAAAATTAATTTTCCTCATTCTTGGCAGATGGGGGGCTTGCCTGACAGTATTATCTCAAACACTGTTCAGTGTGTCTCCTCTGAATGACAACAATCTAACATTTTTTTTTGTTAGATTATTCCTTTCGAAGAACACTTCCTCCAGGTAAAATTAACAATTGATGTCCAGGAAACTATACGTCTCAAAGATGCCAGAAATGAATCAGTAAAATGTCAACTGAAACCTCTCCCAGGTGCTGTAAGTATTAAAATCTCTCACAAAAAGTTTTAATTACACATGCATGTAATATGAGTATGAGATCACATGTCCAAGAAACTTGCCCATCACCCATTTTTATCTACGAATCAGAAATGCAATTCATCGCATTTGGGTTTTCAATTAGCCACATCTGGCTAATGACAAATGTACTGAGCAATACTGCTTTGGTGTAAGGGTAAAATGGAACATACCATGAAACTTTCTGGTTGATATTCATCACAGGCCTCCACACAGCAGAAACCAATAAAGCACCCAACTATTTTTTTGGTATGTCCAGTTCTTTTTAAAATATCATATTTTAAACAAGTAGAAAGTTTCTATTTTATTGAAGAAGATTTTTTTTTGATATCTTCTCATGTTTGAAAGCATTCTATAGAAACTGTGGTGTACAATGGGGCCATGGGCATGTTGTACACTGGATGCTCCTGTCTCTATGATTTCCTGTAATGATGTTGAGAAGAAATCTTTCCTTCTTCCTGTTTCCCCCCAGTAATGCGATATTATCATATGCAGTAACTCATCCAAGTCTTAATCACAAACATCCTGCATTAAGCCCCAGTCATGTATACCACTGTTTTCACTGATACCAGTTCCCTTCCTGTCCCCTTGTGCACTGATTTTAAAAGCCTGAACTTTAGTCACAAATCCCTGAAGAGGTAGGTTTTGAGAGGGCTTTTATGAATGGGAAAAGATGTAGCAACCCAGAAGGGTTTGGGAAGAGAACTCCAAAGTGCAGAATGGCTGCAAGCTCTCAGAGTGGAGGGAGAAGATCTTCACAGTGAACGAGAGTCAGAAGAAAAGAGTGTTGGCCAGGATGTGAGGCTGGAGGAAGTTGCAGAGGTAAGATGGAGGGATTTGTAAATGAGAAATATTCAGATCAATGTACCAGAGGATGAGGAGATTATCAAGGACAGAACAGCACTTGGCACAGGATGTAGGCAATGGAATTTTGGATCTGTTGGTGTTTCTGTAGGCCAGCAAGTTGAGTATTGAAGGAATTGAATCTGGAAGTGAGGAAGGTGTGAATGAAGTTTCAGCAGTGGTAGGGGTAACTCAGGTAGGTGAAATTACAGAGATGGAAATCAATGATCTTGGTGATGGTTTGGAGGTGTATTTTGAAGCTCAGCTTAGAGTCAAACACCTCAAAGATCATCTTGACTGAAAAGTCGGGAAGGAGAGGATTGTTCTTTGGCCTCCTTATCTCGATAGACAATGGATATGCGCCTGGAGGTGGTCAGTGGTTTGTGAAGCAGCGCCTGGAGTGGCTATAAAGGTCAATTCTAGAGTGACAGGCTCTTCCACAGGTGCTGCAGAGAAATTTGTTTGTCGGGGCTGTTGCACAGTTGGCTCTCCCCTTGCGCCTCTGTCTTTTTTCCTGCCAACTACTAAGTCTCTTCGACTGGCCACATTTTAGCCCCGTCTTTATGGCTGCCTGCCAGCTCTGGCGAACGCTGGCAACTGACTCCCACGACTTGTGATCAATGTCACAGGATTTCATGTCGCGTTTGCAGACGTCTTTAAAGCGGAGACATGGACGGCCGGTGGGTCTGATACCAGTGGCGAGCTCGCTGTACAATGTGTCTTTGGGGATCCTGTCATCTTCCATGCGGCTCACATGGCCAAGCCATCTCAAGCGCCGCTGACTCAGTAGTGTGTATAAGCTGGGGATATTGGCCGCCTCGAGGACTTCTGTGTTGGAGATACGGTCCTGCCACCTGATGCCAAGTATTCTCTGGAGGCAGCGAAGATGGAATGAATTGAGACGTCGCTCTTGGCTGACATACGTTGTCCAGGCCTCGCTGCCATAGAGCAAGGTACTGAGGACACAGGCCTGATACACTCGGACTTTTGTGTTCCGTGTCAGTGCGCCATTTTCCCACACTCTCTTGGCCAGTCTGGACATAGCAGTGGAAGCCTTTCCCATGCGCTTGTTGATTTCTGCATCTTGAGACAGGTTACTGGTGATAGTTGAGGTGAACTCTTGAACCACTTCCAGAGCGTGGTCGCCAATATTGATGGATGGAGCATTTCTGACATCCTGCCCCATGATGTTCATTTTCTTGAGGCTGATGGTTAGGCCAAATTCATTGCAGGCAGCCGCAAACCTGTCGATGAGACTCTGCAGGCACTCTTCAGTGTGAGATGTTAAAGCAGCATCGTCAGCAAAGAGGAGTTCCCTGATGAGGACTTTCCGTACTTTGGACTTCGCTCTTAGACGGGCAAGGTTGAACAACCTGCCCCCTGATCTTGTGTGGAGGAAAATAGCTGTGGGTTAAGTCTCTGATAGGAGTAAATGTGATGACTTGTTCTGAGCTGAAGAAAGTTGTAGCTTAGGCACAAACTTATGCTGGCCGGCAGTCAGACATCAATTAAGTTTATTGATCGAATTGTAAAGCTGGCTGCTGTCAGGATACAACTGCAAACTGACTCCATTCTTAAAGAAAATGTTACCAAGAAGCAGTATGTAGCTATAGGAGGCAGGAACCTTGGGGAATACAAGAAATAGGCATGGGAGGAGAAATTAGTGCAGGAGGTGTGCTGGCTACATTCAAATTCATTCAGTCCCTGCCTATTTCTCCAAGGGTGGCATTCCTGAAGCAAGTTCACATATTTTCCACATCTGAGCTCGAAATGTGAACTTGCAAAGTTTTTAAATCCTGTATTTATCATTTTCAGTAGTCATTTGCAGTTCTGAGGATGGGTTTAAACATGAAACATCATCTGACTTGCGTTTGCTTGATGGATTCTGCCTGACCTGCTGAGCGTCTCCAGTATTTTTTATTTTTCAGAATTCCAGCATCTACAGTCCTTTTATTTTTGAGGGTTAGTTTCTTCGTATGTATGTGTTTGTGTGTGTCTCTCTGTGTGTGTTTCTGAGTGCGTCTGTCTGAGTGTTTTTTTTATTTGTTCATGGGCTGTGAGGATCACAGGCGAGGCCAGCATTTGTTGTCCATCCTTAATTACCCTTGAATAGTTGATGGTGAGCTGCCTTCTTGAACAGCTGCAGTCTATCTGGTGTAAATACACCCACAGTGCTGTTAGGGAGGGAGTTCCAGCATTTTGACCCAGCGACAGTGAAGGAACAGCGAAATTGTTCCAATTCAGGATGATGTGTGAGTTGGAGGGAAACTTGCAGCTGGTGTCAATGCATCTGCTGTCCTTGTTCTTCAGTGATGGTAATGCCATTGAATGTAAAGGGGAGGTAGTTAAATTCTCTCTTGTTGGAGATGGTCAGTGCCTACCACTTGTGTGGCCTGAATGTTACTTGCCACTTATCAGCCCAAACCTGAATGTTGTCCAGGCCTTGCTGCATGCGGGACTGGGCTGCTTCAGTATCTGAGTAGTTGTGAATGGTACTGAGCACTGTGCAATCATCAGCGAACATCTCCACTTCTGACCTTATGATGGCGGGAAGGTCATTGATGAAGCAGCTGAAGATGGTTGGGCCTAGGACACTACCCTGAGGAACTCCTGCAGTGATGTACTGGGACTGAAATGATTGGTCTCCAACAACCACAACCATCTGCCTTTGTGCTAGGTATGATTCCAACCAGCAGAGAGTTCCCCCCTGATACCCGTTGATTTCAATTTTACCAGGGCTACTTGATGCCATACTCCGTCAAATGCTGCCTTGATGTCAAGGGCAGTCACTTTCACCACCCGCCTTGACTTCAGCTCTTTTTTCCATGTTTGAATGAAGGCTGTAATGAGGTCAGGATTCAGACTGGGGGAACTCAAACTGATCAGCAATGAGCAGGTTATTGCTGTGTAAGTGCTGCTTGATAGCACTGTTGATGACACCTTCCATCACTTTGATGATGATTGAGAGGAGGCTGATGGGGTGGTAATTGGCCAGATTGGATTTGTCCTGCTTTTTGGGAATAGGATATACCTGGGCAATTTTCCACATTGTTGGGCAGATGCCAGTGTTGTAGCTGTACTGAACCAGCTTGGCTCGGGGCGCGGCTAGTTCTGGAGCACAAGTCTTCAGTACTATTACTGGGGGATGTTGTCAGGGCTCATAGCCTTTGCTGCATCCAGTGCCTTCAGCTGTTTCTTGATATCACATGGAGTGAATCAAATTGTCTGAAGACTGGCATCTGTGATGCTGGGGACCTCAGGAGGAGGCCCAGATGGATCATTCATTCGACACTTCTGGCTGAAGATGGTTACAAATGCTTCAGCCTTGTCTTTTGCACTGATGTGCTGGGCTCCCCCCTCATTGAAGAAGGTGAATCTCCTCCTCCTGTTAGTTATTTAATTGTCCACCACCATTCATGACTGGATATGGCAGGACTGCAGAGCTTTGATCTGATCCGTTGGTTGTGAGATCGCTTAGCTCTGTCTATAGCATGCTAATTCCGCTTTTTGGCATGCAAGCTGTAACATGTGAACTGTTATAAGGATTTAGACTCGAAAAGAATAAATAATGACAGTGGCAAAGGCAGAGGATTATGAAATTCTCGAACTAACCTTTTTGAACTAGGCTTCAAAATCACAAGGATATGAATAGCACACTGATAGCTGATGAACAGGCAAATAACACCATGCAGGACCTGTCAATGGAAAACAAAACTCACAAACTGCCCTCTTTCAATTCAGCTCAGTTGTGTCCTCATTTTATAAATACCCCACAGATGCTGAATCTTCCCAATCCACAGGACAACTGGCCTGTCTTAACTGAAGCTATGAGATCAAAGGGCTACACATCCAGCTATCTGGATAATATCCACAAAGCTGAATCTTCCACACAGACCCCAGCCTTGCCCTTCAAACTCTTTAATTCAACCACAGAAAACTGGCACTTCTCCTCCAGCTCTCCACTTTAACTCAACAAGGAAATTAAAGGGTTACACATTCCCTGAACGATGCTCACAAGCTTTTCTCTTACCCAGCCCAGCTGGTCTCCTCTAGTCTCTGTTCACACCTGGAGCGCTGATCAGATGCCCAGGGCAAAAGTCGTAACTTCTGACGCATTGGCCAATGGTCTGACTGTACAGCAAAGAGCAAAGGAAGGTACACCTTTCCTACACCCTTCTGTACATGTGTTCGGAACCTGTGGCAATCAGGGATTGGTTACTCCCTGCATGGACAACTCTGTGTGGGGTCAATGGTGATGATACCGCTCATGGACAGAATCCCTAGCAAAAGAGAGTGATAGGGACAAAGTAGATGGTCTGTGTTACCAACCATACTGTGAATGTCTGTCTATCTCTCAATCACCCAGTCAAACAGTCTTCCTTCACACTGTTTCAAGGTTCCTTGCTCCCATGGCTGTAATTATGACCATGGAACCAGAAGAAGTTTCAAGATTCCCTTAATTGAAACATAGAAAATAGGAGCAGGAGTAGGCCATTCGGCCCTTCAAGCCTGCTCCGCCATTCAATATGATCATGGCTGATCATCCAACTCAGTAACCTATTCCCTCCTTCCCCCCAAATCCTTTGATCCCTTTAGACCCAAGAGCTATATCTAACTCCTTCTTGAAAACATACAATGTTTTGGCCTCAACTGCTTTCTGTGGTAACGAATTTCACAGGCTCACCACTCTCTGAGTGAAGTAATTTCTCCTCATCTCAGTCCTGAAAGGTTTACCCCGTATCCTTAGACTATGACCCCTGGTTCTGTGCTCCCCCACCATCGGGAACATCCTTCCTGTATCTACCCTGTCAAGTCCTATTAGAATTTTATAGGTTTTTATGAGATCCCCCCTCACTCTTCTGAACTCCAGCGAATATAATCCTAACTGACTCAATCTCTACTCATAGTTCAGTCCCACCATCCCAGGAATCAGTCTGGTAAACCTTCACTGCACTCCCACTATAACAAGAACATCCTTCCTCAGTTAAGGAGACCAAAACTGCACACAATATTCCAGGTGTGACCTCACCAAGGCCCTGTATAATTGTAGCAAGACATCCCTGCTACAGTACTCGAATCCTGTCGCTATGAAGGCCAACATACCATTTGCCTTTTTAACCGCCTGTTGGACCTGCATGCTTACCTTCAGCGACTGGTGTACGAGAACACCCAGGTCTCGCTGCATATTCCCCTCTCTCAGTTTGTAGCCGTTCAGATAATCTGCCTTCATGTTTTTGCTACCAAGGTGGATAACCTCACATTTATCCACATTATACTGCATCTGCCATACATTAGCCCACTCAAATTATCCAAATCACCCTGAAGCCTCTCTGCATCCTCCTCACAACTCACCTTCCCACCCAGTTTTGTGTCATCTGAAAATTTGGAGATATTACATTTAGTTCCCTCATCTAAATCATTAATGTATATTGTGAATAGCTGGGGTCCTAGCACCGATCCCTGCAGTACCCCACTAGTCACTGCCTGCCAGTTGGAAAAAGACCCATTTATCCGTACTCTTTGTTTCCTGTCTGCCAACCAATTTTCTATCCATTGCACTACAGTACCCCCAATTCCATGCACTTTAATTTTACATGCTAATCTCTTATGTGGGACTTTGTCGAAAGCCTTCTGAAAGTCCAAGTAAATCACATCCACTGGCTCCCCCTCATCAACTCTACTGGTTACATCCTCGAAGAATTCTAGTAGATTTGTCAAGCATGATTTCCCTTTTGTAAATCCATGCTGACTCTGTCCGATTCTACCACTGTTCTCTAAGTGCTCTGCTACAAAATCTTTGATAATGGACTCTAGAATTTCCCCCACTACCAACGTCAGGTTGATTGGTCTATAATTCCCTGCTTTCTCTCTATCTCCCTTTTTTAAGTAGTGGGGTTACATTAGCTGCCCTCCAATCTGTAGGAACTGTTCCAGTGTCGTTAGAATCTTGGAAGATGACCACCAATGCATCCACTATTTCTAGGGCCACTTCCTTAAGTACTCTGGGCTGCATACCATCAGACCCTGGGGATTTATCGGCCTTCAATCCCATCAATTTCCCCAACACCATTTCTCTGCTAATACGGATTTCCTTCAGTTCTTCTCTCTCACTAAGTCCTTTGTTCCCCAACATTTTTGGTATGATATTTGTGTCCTCCTTTGTGAAGACAGAACCAAAGTATGCATTTAGTTGGTTAGCCATTTCTTTGTTCCCCATAATAAATTCCCCTGTTTCTGACTGTAAGGGACCTACATTTGTCTTCACCAATCTTTTTCTGTTCACATAGATCTAGAAACTTTTACAGTCAGTTTTTATGTTCCCCACAAGCTTGCTCTCATACTCTATTTTCCCCTTCTTAATCCCTTGGACCTCCTTTGCTAAATTCTAAACTGCTCCCAGTCCTCAGCTCTGTTGTTTTTTCTGGTAGATTTATATGCCTCTTCTTTGGATCTAATGCTATCTCTAATTTCCCTTGTAAACCATGGTTTGGCTACCTTCCCCATTTTACTTTTGCACCAGACAGGGATAAACAATTGTTGCAGTTCATCCATGCGCTCTTTAAATGTTTGCCATTGCCTATCCACCGTCATCCCTTTAAGTAATGTTTCCCAATCCGTCATAGCCAACTCGCACCTCATACCTTTTTAGTTTCCTTGACTAAGATTCAGGACCCTAGTCTCAGAATCAACTACGTCACTCTCCATCTTGATGAAGAATTCTATCATATTATGGTCACTCATCCCCAAGGGGTCTTGCACCACTGGATTGTCAATTATTCCTCTCTCATTACACAATACCCAGTCCAGGATGGCCTGTTCCTCAATGTATTGATCCAGAGAACCATCCCCTGTACACTCCAAGAATTCCTCCTCTACAGTATTGTTACTAATTTGATTTGCACAATCTATTTGCAGATTAAAGTCACACATAATTAATGAGGTGCATCCTGACAGTGTTTGATAATCATAGGTATTTGTACCATTGGAATGTTGCAATAAGAACATATCCATACCTGATTTCTTTGAATTACAGGCCTTTGATCATTTTATTGCTTATATCCTGTCTTAGAAATGTAGCACACAGGATATTCCATCCTGATTTCTGTGTTTGCTTGCACAAGTGAATTGCCCAGCTTTTCCTGAACATTATTCACTCCCTTAACCCTTGTCTCCCCACAAAGATCAAGCTAGCAAATTTAATAGTGGCCAATTTGACTTACTATATCATGCCTTATGAACATTCTCATAGCATAGCTGGTATAGCTGTACACATGGTATGCAGCTGGACATTGTCATTTCAGTCCATAAAAGTGGTCTTTTGTTGTAGCTTCACCAGGTTACACATCATTTTTATGTACACCTGGTGCTGCTCCTGATGCATGCCCTCCTGCACTTTTCATTGGACCAGCATTGATCCCTTGGTTTGATGGTAATGGAAGAGTGGGGGATATGCCGGGCCGTGAGGTTACAGGTCGTGGTTGAATACAATTCTGCTGCTGCTAATGGCCCACAGCATCTCATGGGTGCTCAGTTTTGAGCTACTAGATCTGTTCTGAATCTATCCCATTTAGCATGGTGGTAGTGCCACACAATTGGATGGAGGGTATGCTCAGTGTGAAGACAGGACTTTGTCTTCACAAGGACTGTTCGGTGGTCACGCCTACCTGTACTGTCACGGACAGATGTATCTGAGACAGATAGATCGGTGAGGACAAATTAATTTGTGTCCCCAAACCTATTCTCGCAGTGGCCTTACTTTTGGATCCCACAGATTGGTTCAGTGGTCATTTCTATTAAGGAAGGTAGCTCTTTTGTTTTTGACGCATCCACTTCCACTGTTTTATTAATGCTGGTTATCAAAATGCAACAGCATTCCTGACGCCCAGTGTTGTTAAAGGTGATGCATTTTGGCAGAAGGGATAGGGTGAGGCAATAGCATTGTTCTAAAGAGCGTGTAGGAACAGAGGGACCTGGGGGCGCATGTGCATTGATCTTTGAAGTTGGCAGAACATATTGAGAGAGTGGTTAGCTAAGCATATGGGCTCTTGGGCTTCATAAATTGAGGCATTGAGTACAAAAGCAGGAAAGTTATGCTGAATCTTTATAAAGCTCTGTTTCGACCACAACTAGAGTATTGTGTCCAGTTCTGGACACCCCACCTTCGGAAGAATGTGAGGGTCCTAGAGAGGGTGCAGAGGATATTTCCCAGAATGGTTCCAGAGACGAGGGATTTTAGTTACAAGCGTAGGTTGGAAAAGCTGGGATTGTTCTCCCTGGAGCAAAGGAAATTGAGAGGAGATTTAATAGAGGTGTGCAAGAATAGGACAGGCTTAGATAAGTTAGAAAAGGAATAACTAATCCCATTAACTGATGGTACAAGGAATAGGGGACACAGATTAAAGGTTTTGGACAAGAGATGCAGGGGGAATGTGAGGAAGAACTTTTTAACGCAGCGAGTGGCAATGACCTGGAACTCGCTCTGCACAAAGGTGGTGGAAGCGGAGACAATGATTTGAAAAGGAAATTAGATGGGCACTTGAAGAAAATAAACTTGCAGGGCTACGGGGATCGAGTGGGGGAATGGGACTGACTGGATTGCTCTGTGGAGAGCCAGCATAGACTCACTGAGCCGAATGGCCTCCTTCTATGTCATACATGACCATGACTCAACGGGAAATATGGCAGGTGACAGAGTCCCGTCCCTCACCTACAATTTGCCTTTGGGCAGTCCTGCCGTCCCTCCCAATTGAAATCCTGGTTGTGGCAGTGAAGTTCAGGGAGTTGAAAAGGAATGACACGGATTCAGTCTCCTGCACTGAACTGCTTGAAAGCTCTCCCTCACTGTAGAACTCTCACAATATCACATTGATGTGCAATGCAGCAGCTACCCTGATGATCAACCAATGTTCTGTGTTAATAAAACCCTTGATGTTTACAATAGCCTGGCACTCAGGCGTGTGACCATTAGTTCAATATTCCACTGTTGATGCCCATTCACTATTACAAAATCCATTCTCTTTCAGAGCATTGTTACTGAGTTACAATCCCACCCTCTATATCTGTAGGAAACTGCTACTTGTACGAGTTGGGTCATGCTTGACAAGGGTGAGATCCAGAGTGTTGAAATAGAATGCAGGAACACAAACTTGACAACAACTGTAGTGCCCGTAACCAGTGAACCAATAACATCAACACCAGCGCCAACTTTATTGACAACTCCAACAACAACATCAATTCCAACATCAACATCAACTCCAACATTATCATCAACACAATCATCATTGGAAAAAAATAAATCATCAGAGGTAACCAGAAAGGTATTTTTTTGTTTTTGAACTTCATCTGAATGTTCGAATTGCCTGATATTTTCTGCAAACCAATGCAGTAAGTACAGTCTAGTGCAGATTCTCACAAAAAAGATCAAGCAAATTATGGCATCACTGACTTCTCATGAGAGTTACTGGGGGCTTTCTGCATCTTTGAATGCATCTTCATGGTAACAGAAAGATTTATATTAAAAATTGAAAACTTCTTGTGGGAGAAATCTGTTCACGTAGTGCTGCTTCTGGCAGTGCTATGCAGTCTTACGTCAATTCCCTGCAGGCAGGCGGCACCCAGGCTGCTACCTGTACGGCTGGCACAGTGTTCTTCAATGACATCATTGAAGAATGCCACACACTGCCTGCCTTTGGGGAATTAACGTAGTCTGCATTCTGCTCCTCGATGCGGCGCTACACAAATGAATTTCTTCCCTCTTGATTGCATTTTCGTCAACATGCTGTTTCTAATGTGCATAAAAGATGGTTCAATCACTTTAAACTTTAATTCCCATGCATAAAAAAGGACTTAACGAAGGAATATATTGTAAGTTCAGCACTTTCCTGGGCCTACAAGTGTTTACACTTATTTCCACTTACTTGGCCTTTATTGCAAGCTGACTGGAGTACAAGAATAAAGAAGTCTTGCTCCAATTTTACAGGGCTTTGGTGACACCAAACTTGGAATACGGTGTGCAGTTTTGGTCTCTATTTAAGGAAGGTTATACTTGCTTTGGAGGCAGAACAGCGAAGATTCACTACATTGGTTCCTAGGATGCGACGTTTGTCCTATAATGAAAGACTGAGTAAATTGGACCTATACTCTCCGGGGTTTAGAAGAGTTCGAGGTGATCTCTAGAAACGTACAAGATTCTGAAGAGGCTTGACAGGGTAGACACTGAGAGGATGTTTCCCCTAGCACAGAAATCTAGAACACAGGGGCACAGTCTCAGAATAAGGGATCAGTCATTTAGGACTGAGATGAGGAGAAATTTCTTCAATCAAGGGGTTGTGAATCTTTGGAATTCTCTACCCCAGAGGGTTGTGAATATATTGAAGGTTGAGATCGACAGAATTTTGGCCTCTCCGGGAATCAAGGGATATGGGACACAGGTGGGAAAGTGGAATTGAAACAGAAGATCAGTTATGATCTAGTTGAATGACAGAGCAGGCTTGAGGGGCTGAATGGTCTACTCCTGCTCCTATTTCCTATGTTCTTAGTTGCCATGATCGTAATGAATGGCGCAGCAGGCTTGAGGGATATATGGTCTACTCTTGCTCCTATTTTTATGTTCTTAGGTTGTTATGACACTGGTTTTTACATTCTGGCATATGTTAATGAGATTCTTCGAGAATCCAAACATAACTTGTGAATTGGAAATTCAACATAAGTTTCAACTTAATTTGTCAGTTCTACTGCTTTTGGAAATTCTGGACAAAATCATTTGGAAAGCACACCTTGAGGAAACAGTAGGAGGAGTTATCTAAGTCCCCTGGCCACTGGTAGGACAGGGCATGCCATAGATAGCTTTCCTGAAAATTATTGGTCACAGAATAAAAGCTGCAAAATGAGATTAGGAACTTAGGAACATAGGAGCAGGACTACGCTATTCATCCCGTTGAGCCTGCCCCGCCATTCAATATGATCATGGCTGATCTTCCACTTCAATGCTTTTTTCTCACATTATCCCCATATCCCCTTATGTCATTGGTATTTAGAAATCTGTCAATCTCTGCTTTAAACTTACTCAGTGACTGAGCTTCCACAGCCCTCTGGGGTAGAGAATTCCAAAGATTCACAACTCTCTGAGTAAAAAAATTTCTCTTCATCTTGGTCCTAAGTGACTTCCCCCTTATTTTGAAATTGTGTCCCCGGGTTCTAGACTCTCCAACGAGGGGAGGTATCTTAGCTGCATCTACCCTGTCTATCCATTTAAGTATTTTGTAGGTTTCAATTAAATCACCTCTCATTTTTCGAAACTCTAGAGAATACAGGCCCAGTTTCCCCAATCTTTCTTCATAGGACAGTCCCGCCATCCCGGGAACAAGTCTGGTGCATCTTCGTTGCACACCCTGTATGGCAATAATATCCTTCCTAAAGTCAGGGGACCAAAACTGCACACAGTACTCCAGGTGCAGTCTAACCAAGGTTCTATACAATTGAATCAAGACTTTGCTACTTCTGTACTCAAATCCTCTTGCAATAAAGGATAACATACCAGTAGCCTTCTTAATTGATTGCTGCACCTGCATGTTAGCTTTCAGTGACTTACTGACGAGGACACCCAGGTCTCTTTGTACATCTACACTTTCTAATCTCTTACCATTTAAGAAATACTCTGCACATCTATTCTTCCTACTAAAGTGGATAACCTCACATTTTTCCACATTATATTCCATTTACCATGTTCTTGCCTGCCCAAATCCCCTTGAAACCACTTTGCATCTTCCTCAAAACACACATTCCCATCTAGTTTTGTCTCATCTGTGAACTTGGAAAAATTACATTTGGTCCCCACATCCAAATCATTGATATATATTGTGAACTAAAAGCCTGCAACCTGACCCGAACCCGACGGGACCCAATGACATGTACTGGGTTCGGGTCGTGGCTTTCGGGCTCGGGTTAGGTCGGGCCGGACACACATGGCAAGTGCTCTGCTGTTAACTATTGAAATTAAAAATCTTAATTGAACTGGGAGTCCGGGACGAAACTGAGTCTGTGCAGCGAGTGAGTGACATCACTATGACACCATCATGCATGCACTGAAGCTTCCTGCAGGTTCGGTGTCAGGAAGGCAAGTAAAGGGATGGGTGGGTCGGACTCAGGTCGGGTCGAGTCGGGGTCGGGCTCGGGTCGGGTTGGGCTCGGGGCAAAATCGGATGGACTCGTGCCGGGTCGGGCTCGGATCCTCTGTGGTTTGGTTGGGTTCGGGCCGGGTTCTTTTTCCCAAACTGAGCAGGTCTTTATTGTGAACAGCTGGGGCCCAAGTACTGATTCTTGTGGTACCCCACTAGTCACAACCTGCCAACATGAGAATGAACCATTTATTCCTACTCTCTGTTTTCTGCCTGTTAATCAACCCTTAATTGATGTCAGTATATTACCTTCTATCCCATGTGCTTTAATTTTGCTAACCAACTCCTGTGGGGAACTTTATCAAAAGCATTCTGAAAATTCAAGTATTCTACATCCACTGACTCCCCTTTATCAATTCTGTTAGTAACATCCTCAAAAAACTCCAAAAGGTTTGTCAAACATGATTTCCCATTCATAAATCCATGTTGACTATGCCCAATCAAACCATTATTATCCAAGTGTCCATTTATCACATCCTTTAGAATAGATTTTAGCTTTTTCCCTACTACTAATGTAAGGCTAACAGGTCTGTAGTTCCCTGTTTTCTCTCTCTCTCCCTTCTTAAATAGTGGGGTAACATTTGCTACCTTCCAATCTGCAGGTACCATTCCAGCATCTATATAATTTTGGAAGATGGTCACCAATGCATCCATTATCTCCATAGCTACCTCTTTCAATACTCTGGGATGTAGAATATCAGATCCTGGGGACTTATTGACCTTCAGCCCCATTAATTTCTCCAATACAACCTTCTTACTAATACCAAGTTCCTTCAATTCCTCATTCTCCCTAGTCCCTTGGACCTCTAATTCTGGGAGATTTCTTGTATCTTCCTCAGTGAAGACAGACCCAAAGTAATTATTTAGCTTCTCTGCCATTTCTCTATTCTCCATTATAAATTCTCCTGACTCTGCCTGTAATGGACCCACATTTGCCTTAGCCAAAGATTTCCTCTTTACATATCTATAAAAGCTTTTACAGCCCATTTTTATGTTTTTGCTAGTTCACATTTACATCCTATTCTCCCTTTCTTTATCAGTTTCTTGGTCCTCCTTTGCTGTATTCTAAAATCCTCTGAATCCTCAGGTTTATTACAATTTCTGGCAACTTTATAGGCCTTTTCTTTTAATCTTATACAATCTTTAACATCCTTTGTGAGTCACAGTTGACTGCCTTTTCTTTTGGGGTTTTTGTGCCTTGAAGGAATGTCTAGTTACTTCAAACTATGTAAGAATTCTTGAAAGACTATCCATTGCCTATGTACTGTCATACCTTTTAATGTATTTTCCCAATCCACCTCAACCAATTTTCGCCTCATACTTTTATAATTTCCTTTGTTCAAATTTAACACCCTGGCTCCAGATTAGACTGGATAGCTCTATTGCAGACAGCAGGAACACCATAGCCTGAATGGCATCCTTCTGTTTTGTAACCCTTTACATATTTCTTTCCAATGTTCTAACTGCCTGATAAATTCTTTTGTTATTGGACCAATAATTGCAGGCACTGCACCCATGATTTTGTGATTCCCTGCTCGCTGCGTATGAGGCCCTGGCAGCGCCGAGAGACCTGGGAAACCTTGGGCCCATTTCTTGGAGAGAATAAGGGTAGATTCTTATACAAAGCTGGCACAGTGACTCCATAATCAGATCACTGATGACAGCACTTGGTATCTTCTCAAACCCAATGACTGTCACTGGTTAAACCCACAATGCACACTAATTCTTTTAGTAATTGCAGCAAGCAACTTGCTCATAGTGAGGCCCGACAAATAGCAAATGAATCAATGAGCAATTAATCTGTTTTTGGTGGTGCTGGTTGAGGGAGCAGGTGTTGGCCAGGAGAGCTCCCTGCTCTTCTTCGGGTAACATTGTGGGATCTTGTATGTTCAACTACATGAGCAGACGGTCTCTGTTTGATATCTCATCTAAAGATTTGCACCACCAATCATACAGCACTCCCTCATAGAAACACAAGAACATAGGAACAGTAGGAGACCATTTAGTCCCCGGAGCCTTTCCTGACATTCAATGGGATCATGGCTGATCTGCGCCCGTACTCCATATACCTGCCTTTGTCCGACATCCCTTAATACCTTTGAATAACAATAATCTATCAATCTGGGATTTCAAATTCACAATTGATTTAGCATCAGTTGCCTTTTGTGGAAGAGCGTTCCGAACTTCTATCACCCTTTGCGCGTGTAGAAGTGTTTCCGAATTCCACTCCTGAAAGGCCTGGCTCTAATTTTTAAACTAGTCCAAGATTCCCCAACCAGCGGAAATAATTTCTCTCCATCTACCCTATATGTTCCCCTTCATAATTTGAAAACATTGATCAAATCACCCCTTTACTTTCTAAATTCAGGGAATACAACCCTAACTTGTGTAATCTCTCCTTGTAATTTAATCTTTGGAGTCTGGATATCATTCTGTTAAATTTTCGCAGCACTCCCTCCAAGGTCAATATTGCCCTATTAAGGAAGTGCTCACAGTACTCCAAGTGTGGTCGACCCAGGACTTTGTATAGTTGAAGCATGACTTCTACCCACTGGTATTCTAGTCCTCCAGATATAAAGGCAAGAATTCCATTAGCCTTTTTGATTATTTTATGTACTTGTTCATGACATTTTAATGATCTATGCACCTGGATCCCCTAGCCTCTTCGGACCTCCACTGTTTTCAGCTTTTCACCATTTAGAAAACATTGCAACATTCCAGCCATAGTACTGAAGACCTGTGCTCCAGAACTTACCACACCCCTAGCCAAGCTGTTCCAGTACAGCTACAACACTGGCATCTACTCTGCAATGTGGAAAATTGCCCAGGTATGTCCTGCACACAAAAAGCAGGACAAATCCAACCTGGCCAACTACCGCCCCATTAGCCTACTCTCAATCATCAGTAAAGTGATGGAAGGTGTCATCAACAGTGCCATCAAGCGACACTTGCTTAGCAACAACCTGCTCAGTGATGCTCAGTTTGGGTTCCGCCAGGGCCACTCAGCTACTGACCTCATTACAGCCTTGGTTCAAACATGGACAAAAGAGCTGAACTCAAGAGGTGAGGTGAGAGTGACTGTCCTTGACATCAAGGCAGCATTTGACCAAGTATGGCATCAAGGAGCCCTAGCAAAACTGAGGTCAATGGGAATCAGGGGGAAAACCCTCCGCTGGCTGTAGTCATACCGAGCGCAAAGGAAGATGATTGTGGTTGTTGGAGGTCAATCATCTGAGCTCCAGGACATCGCTGCAGGAGAACCTCAGGGTAGTGTCCTAGGTCCAACCATCTTCAGCTGCTTCATCAATGAGCTTCCTTCAATCATAAGGTCAGAAGTCGGGATGTTCGCTGATGATTGCACAGTGTTCAGCACCATTCGTGACTCCTCAGATACTGAAGCAGTCTGTGTAGAAATGCAGCAAGTCTTGGACAATATCCAGGCTTGGGCTGATAAGTGGCAAGTAACATTCGTGCCACACAAGTGCCAGGCAATGACCATCTCCAACAAGAGAGAATCTAACCATCTCCCCTTGACATTCAACGGCATTACCATCGCTGAATGCCCCACTATCAACATCCTAGGGGCTACCATTGACCGAAAACTGAACTGGAGTAGCCATATAAATACCGTGGTTACAAGAGCAGGTCAGAGGCTAGGAATCCTGAGGCGAGTAACTCACCTCCTGACTCCCCAAAGCCTGTCCACAATCTACAAGGCACTTGTCAGGACTGTGATGGAATACTCTCCACTTGCCTGGATGGGTGCAGCTCCAACAACACTCAAGAAGCTTGACACCATCCAGGAGAAAGCAGCCCGCTTGATTGGCACCCCATCTACAAACATTCACTCCCTCCGCCACCGACGCACAGTGGCAGCAGTGTGTACCATCTACAAGATGCACTGCAGCAACGCACCAAGGCTCCTTAGACAGCACCTTCCAAACCCGCAACCTCTACCAACTAGAAGGACAAGGGCAGCAAATACATGGGAACAGCACCATCTGCAAGTTCCCCTCCAAGTCACACACCATCCTGACTTGGAACTATATCACCGTTCCTTCACTGTCGCTGGGTCAAAATCCTGGAACTGCCTTCCTAACAGCACTGTGGATGTACCTACCCCACATGGACTGCAGCGGTTCAAGAAGGCAACTCACCTCCACCTTCTCAAGGGCAATTAGGGATGGGCAATAAATGCTGGCCTGGCCAGCGACGCCCACATCCCATGAATGAATAAAAAAAAATGAAAGTGTCCTGTTCTATTCTTTTTAGGCCCAAAGTGGGTGACCTCACATTTGCTTACATTGAAATCCATTTGCCACAGTTTTGACCATTCACTTAATCTATAAATAACCTTAATCTAAGACCCACACTGAAATTTTAAACTAGATTATATGCTCAGCTCCTGCAGTAAGGATTAATCCCATGATTGTTTGGCTCTAAGGAAGGAGCTGCATTACTGAACTAAGCTGCCACACCGCTACCTGAGACAAATTTAAAGCTGTCTATTGAGGACACGATACTAAAGCCAGGAATGGATGATTATCAGGTTTAACTGCAAGTACGACCTGATTGGTTTATATAGAGGTGGATCCATCAGATATTTAACATTAACATTCTGTTCTAAAAACTGCATTCATGAAGAAAATTATGTTTTCTCTGGCCTAGGATATAAATAATGTGCTTTGATTTAGAAAAACTGCAAACATGAAAGAAATCAACATTGCACGACGAAACTTGGTTCAAAAGGACATGGTTGGAATGGAAGAAAACAATACCCAGAACAAGAAAAACACATTTCAGTAGGAAGAAATCCCATATGGAGAAGAGGAAAGGACCGCAAAGTAAAACGTAACCCAAAACAAGGGAAACGCAATCCAGTAGGAAGAAAACCCAAAATAAAAGCAAAATACTGCGGATGCTGGAAATCTGAAACAAAAACAAGAAATGCTGGAATCACTCAGCAGGTCTGGCAGCATCTGTGGAAAGAGAAGCAGAGTTAACGTTTCGGGTCAGTGACCCTTCTTCGGAACTGACAAATATTAGAAAAGTCACAGATTATAAACAAGTGAGGTGGGGGTGGGGCAAGAGATAACAAAGGAGAAGGTGCAGATTGGACCAGGCCACATAGCTGACCAAAAGGTCACGGAGAAAAGGCAAACAATATGTTAATGGTGTGTTGAAAGACAAAGCATTAGTACAGATTAGGTGTGAATACACTGAATATTGAACAGCAGCAAGTGCAAACCTGGAAGAAAACCCAAATGGATAAGAAGAAGGGGCAACCCTAGGGGAATCTACAAATACAACTTGCAAGGCAGAAGACACTAGGAATGGTAAAATATAGATTTAGTAAGTATCACCAGATTTGTTGTATTTTGAAGAATAAATTCTCCTTATTTTCATTCAATTTTTGTGTCTCAGAATTATACAGTACATACCTAGGCTGCTTGTAAGTTTTGATATTTATCCCATGCGTCCACCTAGTTCCCATCTCCTTTTAATAGGTCTCAGCTGTGGCTCGGTTGGTAGCAGTTGCGCCCTTGAATCAGAAGCTTGTGAGTTCATAGTCCCACTCCAGAGACTTGAGCATGAAAACAAATCTGGAATTAAAAGCTAGTCTAATGGTGACCATGAAACCACTGTCGATTGTTGTAAAAACCCATCTGGTTCACTAATGTCCTTTAGGGAAAGAAATCTGCCATCCTTACCTGGTCTGGCCGACATGTGACTCCAGACCCACAGAAATGTGGTTGACTCTTAAATGCCCTCTGAAATGGCCTAGCAAGCCACTCAATTGTCAAGGGCAATGAGGGATGAACAATAAATGCTGGTCCAGTCAGCGACACCCACATCTCACAAACAAATAAAAAAAAATCTGGACTGCCAGTGCAGAGCAACACTGATGGATTCCTGCATTGTGTTGGAGATGCCATCTTTTGGATGAAACGTTAAACCAAGTTCCTGTCTAACCCCTCAAGTGAATGCAAGGAATCCCATGAAGAAGAGTAGGGGAGTTATCTCCAGTATCACTACCAATATTTATCCCGAAATCAATGTTATATTAAAAAAACAGATAATTTTGTCATTTTTACATTGCTGCTAGTGGGCGCATTTTGTGTCCACATTGGCTGCTGCATTTCATACGTTGCAACTGTGACAACACTTCAAAAGTACTTCTTTGGCTGTAAAGCACTTTGGGACATTCTGAGGTGGTGAGATGTGCCAATGAAATGGAACTCTTTCTTTTTTCTATCCCCCTTTACTTCAGCTTCTTATGTAACCTATTTTTAAATGTTGATATGGTTGACTGTGGTGGTTCTATTTTAAGTAATATTATGAATCTGTTATCTTCTATACTATTTATTATCTTCTACATCTCAATATGGTCACCTCTCAGATGCCACAACTGAAGGCTCAAAAGCCCAAAGCTGGAATTTTACGTTGGCCAAAAAGTCAGGGGCGAGCCCGCCTCCACCAGGCCTTGGAGCCATGCCAGGATTTTGCGTGGCCAAGGCCCTTAATTGGCCTTGGACAGGCCTTCTATCCCTCCGATACAGGAAGTCCCACCTCCAAGCGCTGCCCGTCAATTAGCAGGCTGACAGCTCACAGACCCAGCTTCATCACCGGGAGTGGTGGCCACTGCTGGGACTGCACCCAGCTTCAACAGCAAGAGGGCTGCCGCCCGGAAAAAGGGTAAGTTTGTGGGGCCTCGCCGTGGACGAATGGCCGGGCCCTGGTGGTCAAGAGGAGGGGGGTTGGTTGGGGGTGGGGAGGGTGTGTTGTGTAGTGAAGGCAGTTGGGCCAGCTTTTACTTGGCGGCCTCCTGGGTGACCTCAGCCGCCACAGACCACTGGCAAGATACCTGCGGCGGTGGGAGGAGGCCCTCAAGTGGCAGTTAATTGGCCAATTAAGGGCCATGATTGGCCTGGGGTGGGCAGGCAGTTTCTTGCCACCACCACCACCCATAAATTTGCTGTGGGGCTGGGAAGGTATCACGAATGGCACCCATCCCCCGCCGCCCGCCACGTCCCACGCAATTTTATGATTCCCCCCCCTGCCCACCCACTGCCAGCCTGCTTCTGCAGAGGGGTGTAAAATTCTGGACCAGGTTTCTCTAGTTTTTCATTATAACTCAATTCTCTGCTGCAGATATAGGCTGTAGAAATCACTGGGGGGAAATGTTAACTCTCCCATGAGATGCCTGGGGTTAAATTGTCAAATTACCGAAACCCAACCCCCAACACGCCGTGTTTAATGGTGGCAGGTTTGTGGCTCTGGAGAGGCGGGTATGTCACTGTAATATTTTAATAAAGTCTAAGAATTCGGCAGCTATTTAAATTTAACACTGGCTGGCTGGGTTCCCAGGGTTTGTGAAACAGCTGGATCCAGCAGGTAACAGCATTGCTTGTAGGCCAATGAAACGGGAATGCTTCCCCCAGCACATCAAGCAAATCTCTCCACAATCGGTCTATTTCCCCCCACAACCCCCAAACCCATGATTGCACCCCACCCCCTCGCCCCGGTCCTTCCCCTCCCGTTCCGATTGTCGGTGCTCCCTCCCTCCTGCTTGCCAGGATAGTTCCCTGCCTCTATGGCTGGCTTTCCAACCGGCCGATCTGTGCTGGCTGCCTGGCAGGAAACTGAGTAAACAAAGCAATAATGAACATAATATTTCTTCCTATCTTGACTCTACCTTTTCTCCCCTGGTCCAGTCTCTCCCCACCTACATCTGTGAGTCTTCGGACGCCCTGTGCCATTTTGTCAATTTCCAGATTCCTGGCCCTAACCGCTGCCTGTTCACTATGCACGTCCAATCTCTCTACACCTCCATCACTCACTAGCACAGTCTCAGGGCTCTCCGTTTCTTCCTTGAACAGAGGCTCAACCAGTCCCCATCCACCACCACCCTCCTCTGCCTGGCTGAACTTGTTCTCACATTGAACAACTTCTCCTTCAACTCCACTCACTTCCTTCAAATAAAAGGTGTTGCTATGGGTACCAGTTATGCCTATCTTTTGTGGGGTATGTAGAACATTCCTTGTTCCAGTCTGAATCAGGCCTCCTCCCCCAACTCTTTTTCTGGTCCATTGATGACTGTATTGGTGCTGTTTCCTGCTCTTGCCTCAAACTGGAAAAGTTCATTAACTTTGCTTCCAATTTCCACCCTTCTCTCACCTTTACATGGTCCATCTCCGACACTTCCCTTCCATGACTTCTCTGTCTCATAGAGTCATACAGCACTGAAACAGACCCTTCAGCCCACTGAGTCTGTGCCAACTATCAACCACCCATTTATACTAATCCTACATTAATCTCATATTCCCTACCACATCCTCACCTTCCCTCAATTCGCCTATCATCTAGCTACACAAGGGGAAATTTACAATGGCCAATTTACCTATCAACCTGCAAGTCTTTGGCTTTGGGAGGAAACCGGAGCACCTGGCAGAAGCCCACATGGTCACAGGGAGAACTTGCAAACTCCATACAGGCAGTACCCAGAACTGAACCTGGGTCGCTGGAGCTGTGAGGTTGTGGTGCTAACCACTGCACCACTGTGCCGCCCTAGCTCTGGGGATAGACTGTCCACTAATATTCGTGATAAGCCCACCGACTCCCACAGCTACTTCAAATACACTTTCTCACACCCTGCTTCCTGTAAGGACTCCATTCCATTCTCCCAATTTCTCCATCTCCAACGCATCTATTCTGATGATGCAACCTCCCCCAACAGCATTTCTGATATGTCTTCTTTTTTCCTCAACTGAGGATTCCCCTCCACTGTGGTTGACAGGGCCCTCGACCGTGTCTGACCCATTTCCCGCACTTCTGCCCTCACCCCTTCCCCTCCCTCCTAGAACTGCGACAGGGTTCCCCTTGTCCTTACTATCCATTCCACCAGCTTACACACCCAAAGGATCATCCTCTGCCATTTCTGCTACCTCCAGCATGATGCCATCACCAATCACATCTTCCTCTCCCTTCCCCTGTCAGCATTCCGAAGGGATCATGAGATCGTTTCTTCTGCGACACCCTGGTCCACTCCTCCATTACCTCCCACACCTCGTCCCCTTCCCATTGCACCTTCCCATGAAATCGCAGGAGGTGTAATACCTGTCCTTTTACCTCCTTTCTCCTCACCATCCAAGGCCCCAAACACTCTTTTCAGGTGAAGTAATGATTTACTTGCACTTCTTTCAATGTAGTATACTGTATTCGCTGCTCACAATGTGGTCTCCTCTACATTGGGGAGACCAAACGCAGATTGGGTGACCACTTTGCGGAACACCTCCGCTCAGTCCGAAAGCATGACCCCGAGCTTCCGGTTGCTTGCCATTTCAACACACTCCCCTGCTCTCATGCCTACATTTCTGTCTTTGGCCTGCTGCAGTGTTCCAGTGAGCTTCAAGGCAAGCTTGAGGAACAGCACCTCATTTTCTGATTAGGCAATCTACAGCCTTCCGGACTGAACATTGAGTTCAATAATTTCATAGCACGACTGGCTCTTTTTATTAATATTTTATTTTGTTTTATCAATTTTTTACCATGTGCCTGCCTTAAACTGGGTTTTTCATATTTGTGCTTTTGGCTCGGGCTGTTCATTATTCTGTGATTAACACTCACTCTGCACTAATGCTTTGTCTTTCACCACATCATTAGCACACTCATTTTGCTTTGGCCATGACCTCCTTGTCAGTTAATCTCTCCTGCCCTCTGTCCTATCACACACCTTCCCTTTTGTTCTCTTCCCCCCCCCCATCCCTGCTTTACTTGCTTAAAACCTATTACATTTCTAACCTTTGCCAGAAACATAGAAACATAGAAAATAGGAGCAGGAGTAGGCCATTCGGCCCTTTGAGCCTGCTCTGCCATTCATTATGATCATGGCTGATCATCCAACTTCGTAACCTGTTCCCACTTATGCCCCATATCCTTTGATCCCTTTAGACCCAAGAGCTATATCTAACTCCTTCTTGAAAACATACAATGTTTTGGCCTCAACTGCTTTCTGTGGTAACGAATTCCACAGGCTCACCACTCTCTGGGTGAAGTAATTTCTCCTCAGCTCAGTCCTGAAAGTCCCCTATCCTTAGACCATGACCCCTGGTTCTGGATTCCCCCACCATCGGGAACATCCTTCCTGCATCTACCCTGTCAAGTCCTGTTAGAATTTTATAGGTTTCTATGAGATCTGCCCTCACTGTTCTGAACTCCAGCAAATATAATCCTAACTGACTCAATCTCTCCTCATACGTCAGTCCCACCATCCCAGGAATCAGTCTGGTAAACCTTCGCTGCACTCCTTCTATAGCAAGAACATCCTTCCTCAGATAAGGAGACTAAAACTGCACACAATATTCCAGGTGTGGCCTCACCTAGGCCCTGTATAATTCCAGCAAGACATCCCTGCTCCTGTACTCGAATCCTCTCGCTATGGAGGCCAGTTCTGATGAAAGGTCACAGACCTGAAACGTTAACTCTGCTTCTCTCTCCACAGATGCTGCCAGATATGCTGCATATTTCCAGCACTTTTTGTTTTTATTTTATATTGTATAAGCAATAATGAGGTCTCTGCCAGTAAATTTGGTCAGACCTCTGTGCCCATGACTTATCCGGGTTTCAATTCAGCAAGCGTACTCCCCACCCATCCCTGTAAATATTGTTGACATTGAGTACACTGAAGTGTTACCAGCATTTGTGCATATTGGAGGGCTTATGAAATCTTTGCGAGTGAAGTAATTTCTTTTAAATTTCCTTTCCTCACGCAGCTGCTGTGTGTGAACAGAGTTCAAAAGTATTTGTGCTCTTTTATTGCAGTAACTGTGAATGATACTTCCAGAATTAACAATTAAGCTAATAGTGGCACCATTAATATCCCGAGGAAAACATCAGCCCCTTTCTACATGGGTATTTAAATCAAGGGCACATTTATTTCACTAAGAGACTCTTCAGCTCATTCACTAACTGAATAATAATCACCAAAATCTCTTAGAAAAATGTTTAACTAATATTCAGCTGAAACTACTGGAAAGTCCCACTGAATTAATTTTGCTTATTAAATTACAGATTTGATAAGAAAACTGAAGATTGGATGGAGATATCAGTGCAATGGAATATGATAAACGTGAAGCAAATTCCACATGGCTTAAACTGTTTAATTTTAAAGCATTTGATTATCAGCAGTTTACTGTTTAATTGTTAGTATTTCATACTATAGCTTACTACCCTGGTGTTCATCATATTATCACTGCTCAGCAATGTCTGGGATGTGATCTAAATTTAACTAAATCAACAATGTGATATATTCCATACCAGACATCATTATGAACCTGGTTAATAAACAGAACATTGCTTTCTAATTTCTGTATCACTGGAACTCTTTCAATTCTGGAAAACAATATAATCAGTCCCAAGTTGTTAACCAAGTGGGAGATTTTACATGCATGATGGAGCTCCCACAATACACAGCAGATCAATAAAAAAGGAATATCTTTCTTTATGTGTTGTTATTAAAATTTGTGGTGAGTTGTCACAAATTCCAGCTCTCAGTCAGTTCCATGTTCATGAGGAAATTCATTGCTTCAGTGAGAGCCAGGAATGAGGATAATATCACGTGAACCTGTTTAGAGCTTTTCTCACCAATACCCAGAGGCCTTCTCCATCCCAACTAGAGCCCACACAGCAGCTAAAGAACCCAGAATACCAGTCTATTAAGTAAAAGACTGGGTCACCAGGGGCAAGTATAGATGTCATGGAGTCCAAAGTAGTTACCAAGTCTGGAGCCCAGGTTTAGCTGATTGCCTGACCATAGGTTCAAGCTCTGGTGTAACAGGCAACGCCCAATTTGCGTCATGTTCCAGTCAGAACAATTCATTCTGCATATAATCTTTTAGGATTTTTAATTGGGATTTTCCCTAACTCACTTCCTGGCTCAGGTGGCAATACATCCCAGATGTATGAGTTAATGTTTTAGGATGTTGTTTGATATTTTTCTCATGCTTGGCATGGAAAATCACACCTATATACATACACTTGTTTCTTATGAAGTGAGTGTGATTTTAATGCAAAATATCTGTCAATGTATCATTGTCCAGTGATCAAACAGAGACCTATATTACTGTAACTAACTCATCGCAATTGACATGCGGCTTCATTTTTCTTTAGACAGTTAGTGAAGAGTGCGCAATTCACCAAAATCAAGCAACTCAGGCTGTGAATGCAAGGCTATGAATCAGATTTATTAAAAGCATAACTGGAGAGGATCAGAAAGATATATCAGCAGAAAAACAGCATGAAAATAATAAATATGTCACACTTTGCTAACTTCTAATAACTGAAGCTGAACCAGTGTATTTAGCACAAACTGATAGGAACATAGGAGCAGGAATAGACCACTTAGACCCTCGAGCCTGTTCCACTATTCAATGAGATCACAGCTGATCCGTGACCTAACTCCATACGCCCACCTTTGCTCCATATCCTTTAATGGCTTTGGATAACAAAATCTATCTCCATTTTAGACTTTAAATGAACAGATTAATTTGCATTTTAAAAAATTCATTCTTGGGATGTGAGCATCGCTGGCAAGGCCAGAATTTATTGCCCATCTCTAAATTATTTTGAGAAGGTGGTGGTGACCTGCAGTCCATATGGTGTAGGTACACCCACAGGGAGTGTTGGAAGGGAGTTCCAGGATTTTGACAGTGTCACTGAAGGAACGATGATCTAGTTCCAAGTCAGGATGGTGTGTGGCTTGGAGGGGAACCTGCAGATGGGATCTTGCACTGCATCTACCTACCGCTGACCTTACATACAAACATACGAATTAAGAGCAGG
The DNA here is from genome assembly GCF_036365525.1 of Heterodontus francisci. Taxonomy (NCBI): domain Eukaryota; kingdom Metazoa; phylum Chordata; class Chondrichthyes; order Heterodontiformes; family Heterodontidae; genus Heterodontus; species Heterodontus francisci. The sequence continues at coordinate 108,074,753 of NC_090377.1, forward strand.
AGTAGGACATTTGGCCCCTTGAGCCTGCTCTGCTATTCAACAAGATCATGGCTGATTGGATAGTAACCTGAACTCCACATCCTCACCTACCCACAATAACCTTTCACCCTCTTGCTTGTCAAAAATCTATTCACCGCTACCTTAAAAATTTTCAAAGACTCTGCTCCCACTGCCTTTTGAGGAAAAGAGTTCCAAAGACTCACGACCCTCTGAGAGAAAACATTTCTCCTCATCTCTGTCTTAAATGGGTGATCCCTTCTAGGTCTTAGAATTATGGCACAGAAGGAGGCTGTTCAGCCCATTGAGTCCATGCCGGCTTTGTGCAGAACAATCCAATCACTCCCAATCCCCCACTGTATCCCCATAGCCCTGCAAGTTTATTTCCCTCAAGTGCCCAACCGATTTCCTTTTGAAATCATTCATCGTCCTCACTTCCACCACCCTCGTAGGCAGTGAGTTCCAGGTGATTACCACTTGCTGCATAAAAAAGTCTTTCCTCACATCCCCCCTGCATCTCTCGCCCAAAACCTTTAATCTGTGTCCTCTAGCCTTAGTATCATCAGTTAACGGGAACAGTTTTTCTTTGACTACCTTATCTAAACCAGTCATAATCTTGTATACCTCTTTCAAATCTCCCCTTAATCTCCTTTGCTCCAAGGAGAACAACACCAGCTTCTACAACATAACCTTACAACTAAATTCCCTCATCCCTGTAACTATTCCGGTATATCTCTGCTGCACCCACTCAAGGACCCTCACATCCTTCCTAAAGTGCAGTGACTAGAACTGGATGCAGTACTCTAGTTGTGGCCTAACCAGAGCTTTATAAAATTTCAGCATAACTTCCCTGCTTTTGTACTCAATACCTCTATTCATGAAGCTCAAGTTCCCATATGCTTTGCGAAGTCCTCTCAATATGTCCTGCTCCTTCAAGGATCAATGCACATGAACCCCCAGGTACCTATATCCATGTATACTCATTGGAAGTGTGCAATTTAGCCTATATTGCCTCTCCCTATCCCATCCATCAAAATGCATCACCTCATACTTCTCTGTATTAAAATCCGTCTGCCACATGTCTGCCCATTCTGCTAGCCTATATGTCCTGTTGCAGTTGATTGGTATCATCCTCATTGTTTGCCACACCTCCAAGCTTGGTATCATCAGCAAATTTTAGAATTTTATTCTGCATTCCGAAATTCAAGTCATTTATATTGTTATGCCAGGCTATCACCTGCCAGGAATGAGGCCCATCAATTTTGTCATGAACATTGGTCTTTAACTGTTGTTGGAGGGAGGAAAAGACTTGTTAAACAGATCAGCCGTGGCTGGAAAAAAAATTTATATACTAACAGACATCGAAGGTGCGGAAGCGCATTCCAAGGCCTGCTAAGGAGGATACAATCCACAAGTGCCAGGACTGGTTAGACCAATTGGTCACATGTCTACCTGGCTGTTCTAGGGATTTCTTTTGAACTGGCCACAGAGAGTTTGAAGGCAGAGTGTTTGCTTTCTTCTGGACTGAGAAGATCTCTCTCCTGTCTGCCTGCTCCCATCTCTTTCTCATGAGCCTCTGAATCCACTGAAGACACATGAAGCCCAAGAGAGAAAAGTCTCCTACAGTGAACAAGGTTTAAGAAGAATACTGGGCCCCAATGAAAAGTAAGATCTACCTACAATCAAGGACTCTACAGTGAGCTTGGAGAACTATAACAAAAACGCTTCAGATGTTGCCTCAAACTTTTTCACTTTATTTTTCTTCTGCTCTTTTCTGTCTCTATTTGCATGTGTGTATCGTGTATGCATGCTAGCGTGGGCGCGTAATAGAGTCACACAGCACAGAAAAAGGTCCTTCGGCCTATCGTGTCTGTGCTGGCCATCAAGCACCTATCTATTCTAATCCCATCGTATACCCGTAGGCGTTAACTAAATTAGAGATTAATTTTAATAAATTTCAACTTTTCTTCTTTAAACCTAAGAAAGCCTGTTTGTGCTGGTTTCTTTGCCTTATAATTGGAAAGTGGTGAACAAGGATTCACCAAGGGGGAGCTAAAAACATTGTTTAAAATTAAACCCTGTTACGGTAAGACCAGGTGAAGGCTGAGAAGGACCCCTAGACGTATTTCTCACCTGCTCGTAACAATATATATCAAAAAAGCATTGCTCTTAGCACTGAACCTTGGGGAACACCATTGTCTACCATCCTCCCGTCTGAAAAACAATCATTTACTATGACTTGCTGTTTGCTGTCCTTAAGCCAATTTTTTATCCAAGCCGACATTGACACCCCTATTCCATGAGCCTCAATTTTTTTAACCAGCCTTTTATGCAGTACTTTGTCAAATGTTTTCTTAAAATCCATATAGACAATATCCATTGCATTCCCTTCATCAACCTTCTCTCTTACTTCATCAAAACATTCAATTAGATTAGTCAAGCATAATCTGCCTTTTACAAATCCATGTTGGTTCTTCTTAATTAACTCAAACTTCTCCAAATGCCCATTCATTTTTTACCTGATTATTATTTCTAAAACCTTACCCAACATTGATGTGGTAGAGGTCATGTGTTGGAAGGTGTGCAAGATTTGATCTGTGAGTCACAGCTTACCCAAAAGGAGATCGACATCACTAGTAGCAGTTTAAAACAGTTTATTAAATACCAACAGTTTAGATACAGTGCATAAGTTAAATAGACAGGGAAGACATACAACCCACAACAGATGAGAAGGTTTTCCCGGTCCCAAATTGGATGAAAGGACAGATGATGCCGGGTGGTAATGGCAGTCTCTTCTGTTCTCAGTCTTCTTGACCTAACCATGGTGTTAGGCCGGAACCAGCATGGATCCACCTTGGAAAGCTCTCTTCCATCCGAAGTGTTTTTCTCTCCCAAGTGCCTGTTTATATACCTTATTTCTAGGAGGCTCGTGGGTGTCCCATGCCAAACTTATTCAATCACATCTTCCCATTCAATTGTCCAATTGTCAAGAACAAATGGGAGGAGGTTGTACCTTTGTGAATTTACCCTTAAAGCACAGAGCTTGAATTGATATGAGATGCCTGTTGTATCTTAAAACACAACTCTCTAATAATGGCTAATCATAATAATGCCTCTATCTCAATGAACTGTGAAGATCTGGGAGCAGGTAATCTGAAAAATCTTTTGAGGCCCAAATTGGGAAACAGATACACAGTCTTACATTGTTGAATAAAGCGATGGTTAACCATATCTCACCAAGATGGTAAAACATAAACCACTTACGTGAGGTATCAAGCCCTTTATATTATGAAATGGGTGCAGAAAGGATTTGATGCTTTGATGTTTGGGAGTTGTTTCTTTAATGGTGTACTTGACTGATTACAGCTGGGTCAAAGGTTTGACTTTATTATTTTTAACACTTTAAACTCTGTTTTGGGTGTTGCTTTATCTCCCACAGGTGTATTACCCCAAGGTTTTGCATTGGAAAATTTCTTCCCCACTGCTTTTCATGTATCAGACTTGTCAGTTGAATCTCACAATTGTAGCAAGTAAATTAGTATTTTGGGATTCCAATGGCATTTATTTATTTTTTATTATTTAGAGATACAGCACTGAAACAGGCCCTTCGGCCCACCGAGTCTGTGCCGACCAAGAACCACCCATTTATACTAACCCATATTCCCTACCAGCTACCTACACTAGGGGCAATTTACGATGGCCAATTTACCTATCACCTGCAAATCTTTCTAAAGATGGATGAAAAAGAACAGGAAGGAATGGATGGAGGCAAGTTTCAGCAAAGAAAACGCTGTAAATATTCAGCAGGTCTGACAGCATCTGTGGAGTTGCTTAAAACCCGTTACACCTCAAACTTTTTCCAGTTTCAGGTCATCAACCTGAAACATTATCTTTGTTTCTCCAGTATTTTCTGACTTTATTTCAGGTTTCCTATATCCACAGTATTTTTCTTTTGTATTTGCTTTAGTAAGTAGTTCAATCCCTCCACCAACAGTCCTGTCCTATTATTTACAATTGTGTCCTGATCAACATGAGCCATCCACTACCATCTGCTGCACCTTGACTACGATCCGTTGAAGTATCAATTACAATGTTGATGTGCCTTGTCAAAGAAACGGTTCAGCCCAAACCTGAACACATTTTTCACCATTTAATTTCTGTACAGTGAATTAAGTATGTTGTATCAATGTTTCTATGGTTCTTCTCCTTGGTGACAGTCAGTTTTTTGAAATAATTCTGTTTGAAATAATTCTATTGGCATTGCTAAGTGTTGTAATCAAGTGTGGTGACAGGTTGCTGCTGTTCATTGGGATTTGCAGGATGGATGTAGCATTGCTGCTCTATTGTGCTCAGTTATACGCTGACCTTGCAGCCACAAATAACATTTCCGACTGGCTGTCCCTGCTGTCTTACTGGCACTCATATAGTCCTTTCAGGTGACTGGCTAAGTTGGCCAGATGTGATGCCAGTGTGAGAGAGCTACCTCATTATCATAATTAGGTCCAACCTGATCAACCTTTCCTCATAAGACAACCCCTTCATACCAGGAATTAACCTAATGAATCTTCTCTAAACTGCCTCCAATGCACGTTTATCCCTCTTAAAATAAGCCGACCAAAACTGTACCTACTACTCTAGGGTGTGAAATTTATGCTGGTGGTGAGGTCTCGACGTTGGGGGAAACTAACGATGAGATCCCCATGATGCCTCTTTTCCGAAAGGCCCACCGAATTTAGTGCCAATCAGGCACTTAAGTGAACAGCGGTAGACCTTCCATAGGATTTAGGACCCCGTTGCCGGAAGTCCCGGCCTTGCAGAGCTGCCAGCAAATCAGAGGCCGGCATTTGCAGCGACACCGCAGAGGCAGTGGGTGTTTCTGTGCTGACAAGCGTCGCTGGACCCAGGCCTCAGGTAAGTCAGGGTGGGAGGGGTCTTGCAGGGTGGGGGGTGGTGGTCACAGGGGAGAGGGGTCGGTAGCAAGGGAAGAGTGGGTGGCCCTCAAGGCACCCCATCCACTCCCCCTTCCTGATGCTGGGTCCCTTGTTCAGGCACTAAGTGCCTTTGAATGAGGGATCGCTCACCCCTAACCCGGAGCCGGGAAGCAGTCTGCATAGTTTTTCCTACCGTTCTTCCCGTGCAGTGACAGGGCCGCCTGCTGCACTGGTAATTGCAGCTGCAGCAGAAAGATGTCCTTAATTGTACATTAATTGCCCAGTTAAGGGCGTCGATTGGCAGCAGGGCGGGAAGGCCGTTCACAGGCTTAATACTTTCAGCGGACACAGAATGGTGGCAGCAACCCCTCCCACAACCCCCACCCCCAACCATCATCCCACCTGATTTTATACTCTCTCCGCCTTCAACCCTGCTGCAGGGGGGAGCATAAAATTCCACCTAGGTGTGGCCTCAACAATACCCTGTACAGTTGTCGCAAGACTTCCTTACTTTTATGCATCACCTTCTTTGAAACAAAGGCCAAAATTCCATTTTCCTTCCTAATTACTTGCTGTAACCACATGCTAACTTTTTGTGATTCATGTACAAGGACACCCAGGTCCCTCCGTACTACTGCATTCTGCAATCTCTCTCCACTTAAGTAATATTTTGCTGCTCTATTCTTCCTACCAAAGTAGACAACCTCACATTTTCCCACATTATCTTCCATTTGCCAAAATCTTGCCTACTCACTTCCCTTTCCATATCCCTTTGCAGACTCTTTGGGCTGAATTTTGTGCAGACCTTGAGGACAGGAACAGAGACGGGGGAGGGGGGATGGTGGATAAAATGAGACAGGAGACGTCGGATGTCCCATCCTGATTTTATCAATGACAGCAAAGATGGAGGGTGGAGATCAGATGGTGACATGCCAGGCAGGCAATTAAAGTATTTAAGAGGTCTATTGACTGAGATTTTATTTATAATATTAAATTTTATAAATGGTGCATGGGATTCACGAGGCTTCAGAACCTTACCTGGACCAATATGTTGAGGAACCAACTAGAGAACAGGCCATCCTAGACTGGGTATTGTGTAATGAGAGAGGAATAATTGACAATCCAGTTGTGTGAGACCCCTTGGGGATGAGTGACCATAATATGATTGAATTCCTCATCAAGGTGGAGAGTGACGTAGTTGATTCTGAGACTAGGGTCCTGAATCTTAATAAAGGAAACTACGAAGGTATGAGGTGCGAGTTGGCTATGATGGATTGGGAAACGTTACTTAAAGGGATGATGGTGGACAGGCAATGGCAAATAGTCAAAGAGTGCATGGATGAACTGCAACAATTGTTTATTCCTGTCTGGCGCAGAAGTAAAATGGGAAAGGTAACCAAACCTTGGCTTACAAGGGAAATTAGAGATAGCATTAGATCCAAGGTCGTGTCTCTCTAATTTGAGTTTTTTGAGGAAGTGACAAAGATGATTGATGAAGGAAGGGCAGTGGATATTATCTATATGGATTTCAGTAAAGCCTTTCACAAGGTCCCTCATGGTAGACTAGTACAAAAGGCTCAAGTCACACGGGATCAGAGGTGAGCTGGCAAGATGGATACAGAACTGGCTCAGTGATAGAAGACAGAGGGTAGCAGTGGAAGGGTGCTTTTCTGAATGGAGGGATGTGACTAGTGGTGTTCCGCAGGGATCAGTGCTGGGACCTTTGCTGTTTGTAGTATACATAAATGACTTGGAGGAAAATGTAGCTGGTCTGATTCGTAAGTTTGCGGACGACACAAAGGTTGGAGGAGTTGCGGATAGTGATGAGGATTGTCAGAGGATACAGCAGGATATAGATCGGTTGGAGACTTGGGCGGAGAAATGGCAGATGGAGTTTAATCCAGACAAATGTGAGGTCATGCATTTTGGAAGGTCTAATGCATGTGGGAAGTATACAGTAAATGGCAGAACCCTTAGGAGTATTGACAGGCAGAGAGATCTGGGCGTACAGGTCCACAGGTCACTGAAAGTGGCAACACAGGTGGATAAGGTAGTCAAGAAGGTATGCGGCATGCTTGCCTTCATCGCTCGGGGCATAGAGTATAAAAATTGGCAAGTCATGCTGCAGCTGTACAGAACTTTAGTTAGGCCATACTTAGAATATTGCGTGCAATTCTGGTCGCCACACTACCAGAAGGACATGGAGGCTTTGGAGAGGGTACAGAAGAGGTTTACCAGGATGTTGCCTGGTCTGGAGGGCATTAGCTATGAGGAGAGGTTGGATAAACTCGGATTGTTTTCACTGGAATGACGGAGGTGGAGGGGCAACATGATAGAGGTTTACAAAGTTATAAGCAGCATGGACAGAGTGGATAGTCAGAAGCTTTTTCCCAGGGTGGAAGAGTCAGTTACTAGGAGACATAGGTTTAAGGTGAGAAGGGCAAAGTTTAGAGGGGATGTGCGAGGTAAGTTCTTTACACAGAGGGTGGTGAGTGCCTGGAACTTGCTGCCGGGGGAGGTGGTGGAAGCAGGTACGATAGAGACGTTTCAGAGGCATCTTGACATATACATGAATAGGATGGGAATAGAGGGATACAGTCCCCGGAAGTGCAGAAGGTTTTGGTTTAGGCAGGCATCAAGGCTTGGAGGGCAGAATGGCCTGTCCCTGTGCTGTACTGTTCTTTGTTGTTTGTTCTTTGAAGAGGCATACAAATTTGCCAGAAAAAACAACAGACCTGAGAATTGGGAGCAGTTTAGAATTCAGCAAAGGAGGACCAAGGGATTGATTAAGAAGGGGAAAATAGAGTAAGAGAGTAAGCTTACGGGGAACATAAAAACTGATTGTAAAAGTTGCTCTCGGTATGTGAAGAAAAAAAGATTGGTGAAGACAAATGTAGGTCCCTTACAGTCAGAAACAGGGGAATTTCTTATGGAGAACAAAGAAATGGCTGACCTATTAAATGCATACTTTGGTTCTGTCTTCACAGAGGAGGACACAAATATCATACCAGAAATGTTGGGGAACACAGGACCTAGTGAGAGAGAGGAAGTGAAGGAAATCAGTATTGTCGAGAAATGGTGTTGGGGAAATTGATGGAATCGAAGGCCGATAAATTGCAAGGGCCTGATAATCTATGTCCCAGAGTACTTAAGGAAGTGGCCCTAGAAACAGTGGATACATTGGTGGTCATCTTCCAAGATTCTATGGACTCTGGAACAGTTCCTACAGATTGGTGGGGAGCTAATGTAACCCCACTATTTAAAAAGTGAGGTAGAGAGAAAGCAGGGAATTATAGACCAGTCAGCCTGACGTCGGTAGTGGGGCATATTCTGGAGTCTATTATCAAAGATTTTCTCGCAGAGCACTTGGAGAACAGTGGTAGAATCGGATAAAGTCAGCATGGCTTTACAAAAGGGAAATCATGCTTGACAAATCTACTAGAATTCTTCGAGGATGTAACCAGTAGAGTTGATGAGGGGGAGCCAGTGGATGTGATTTACTTGGACTTTCAGAAGGCTTTCGACAAAGTCCCACATGAGAGATCAGCATGTAAAATTAAAGTGCATGGAATTGGGGGTAGTGTATTACGATAGATAGAAAATTGGTTGGCAGACAGGAAACAAAGAGTAGGGCTAAATGGTTGCTTTTCCGAATGGCAGGCAGTGACGAGTGGGGTACCACAGGGATCGGTGCTGGGACCCCAGCTATTCACAGTATATATTAATGATTTAGATGAGGGAACTAAATGTAATATCTCCAAATTTGCAGATGACACAAAACTGGGTGGGAGGGTGAGTTGTGAGGAAGATGCAGAGAGGCTTCAGGATGATTTGGACAAGTTGAGTGAGTGGGCTAATGCATGGCAGATGCAGTATAATGTGGATAAATGTGAGGTTATCCACTTTGGTAGCAAAAACAGGAAGGCAGATTATTATCTGACTAGCTCTAAACTGAGAGAGGGGAATATGCAACTCGACCTGGGTGTTCTCGTACACCAGTCGCTGAAGGTAAGCATGCAGGTGCTTCATCGCGAGAGGATTCGAGTACAGGAGCAGGGATGTCTTGCTGCAATTATACAGGTGAGGCCACACCTGGAATATTGTGCGCAGTTTTGGTCTCCTAATCTAGGAAAGATGTTTTTGCTACAGAGGAAATGCAGTGAAGGTTTACCAGACTGATTCCTGGGATGGTGGGACTGACTTATGAGGAGAGATTGAGTCGGTTAGGATTATATTCACTGGAGTTCAGAACAGTGAGAGGGGTATCTCATGGAAACCTATAAAATTCTAACGGAACTTGACAGGGTAGATGCAGGAAGGATGTTCCCAATGGTGGGGGAGTCCAGAACCAGGGGTCATGGTCTAAGGATACAGGGTAAACCTTTCAGGACAGAGATGATGAGAAATTACTTCACCCAGAGAGTGGTGAGCCTGTGGAATTCATTACCACAGAAAGCAGTTGAGGCCAAAACATTGTATGTTTTCAAGAAGGAGTTAGATATAGCTCTTGGGGCAAAAGGGATCAAAGGATATGGGGAGAAAGCGAGAACAGGTTACTGAGTTGGATGATCAGCCATGATCCTAATGAATGGTGGAGCAGGCTCGAAGGGCCAAATGGCCTACTCCTGCTCCTATTTTCTATGTTTCTATGTTTCAATGAGGTGATATGAAGGCAGGAGCTCATTGCTGGTGGCAAGCTAGGGGAGGCCATTGGGAGAGATAGCATTCACTGCCAGGCAGGTGGAGACAGGAGAGCATCAGGAATCATCTGAGGACATTGGGGTGGACTGGGGGAGAGAGTTGTTGCCAATGGTCCCAGAACTGCAGAGATGCCATTCCAGAGGTGACAACTGGGGGGGAAAGAGGGTCCCTGTTGGCAGTGAAGGCCTTGTGCTTGGGCAGAGGCCACCTATCGTGGGCTTCATTCATCCAGGTTTTGGGGACCATGTTGAAGGGAGGAGCAGCAGAGCGAGAAGGAGGTCCAGGCACCTTCAGCAGCATCTCAACATTCTGTGAGGTCATAGGAGGGTTAGCAGTGGCCTCCAGACGATAGAGAAGGTTGCAGAGGGGAAAGAAATGTGTCTCCTGCACGCAGAGGTAGGTACCCTCCAGAGTGGGTCTACCAGTCAAGGCTCAATTACCTGCAGATTTCAGAGAGGAAGTGCCAACGACGACTCTGCCTCTTCTGGGAGGCTATCATTGACCTATGTGCATTGATGCAGGATGAGCTGAGCCCCAGGGGACTTGGTGGAAATTCCAGTGCCAGTGGCACTGAAGCTCACCGTGGTGCTGACCCTTCTATGCCTCTGGATCATTCCAGATTCACTGAGGACAAGTGCGGCCCATCGGTGCATCAGGGAGGTCACCATTGCCCTTTTCAGGAGGGCCGGCAAATATGTGCCCTTCCATACAGATCCAAACTCTCAAGCTGAGAGGGTAATCAGGTTTGGGGCCATTGCTGGATTCCCCCAGGTACAGGGTGTCATCAACTGCACAAATGAGGCCATCAAGGCTCCTGATCACCAGCCAGTGGCCTTCATCAACAGGAAGGGCTTCCACTCCCTCAATGTACAACTTGTCTGTGACCACCATCAGTGGATCCTGCAGATCTGTGCACGCTTCCCGGGAAGTTGCCATGATGCTGACATTTTAAGGCAGTCCCAAGTGTCAGAGGTTTTCTGGCCTTCAGGGATGGAGTCAAGAGCAACCCACTGAGGCCATGGTTACTGACACCTGTGAGGAAACCATGCACAGATGCAGAGGAGAGGTACAACTCCTGCCACGGGACAACGCAGGCCATTGGTCTGCTGAAGATGAGAGTCATGTTCCTAGATCGGTCCGGTGGAGCCCTAATGTATGCCCCGGAAAGGCTCTCACATATTGTGATGGTCTGCTGTGGACTGCACAACCTGGTGCCGCAGAGGGGTAAAGCTCGAACAATGAGGAATGCGAGGAATGCGATGCCTCCTCAGATGATGAGGATGCAGAGGAGGAAGCTGACCAAGCATCACCAGATGAAAGATCCGCAGGACAACGGGAGTGTTACCATGAGATATATGCAAGGCAGGCTTGCCCTTATATACATTCGCGTTTCCCGTGATCTTTACTGTAGTATATTGTAATGTAGAGTTGTTACTGGGCAGAATATGTAAATAGACTGTAAGCATCTTTACAGGAAGTGATGTAATAGAATCTGTGCAGAACCTCATAAAGCATGTAAATGGAACCCATAGTTGCAAGATGTCTGTAAATCAACTCCTGTTCCTATAACTGTCAGATTCTTAGAAATTCTGTAATAAGCTCTAATAGTTATCAGAATATGATATGGTGGCAGCGGTAAATGGAAGATGGAAGAATCATTGCCCTGAATGGAGAAATTTGAAAAAGTAGCTGGACATAACCAAGCCAAGCCATGCCAAACTGGGTCTCGAGGTTTGCAAGGTATCGTACTGCATCAGGTCTCGTGCAGAATCCAGACAAGGAGCTGGTTGAAACATCATTGTATGCAGTGGGGGAGTGTGCAGACGAATCCTCATTACTCAAGGCATATATGAAGAGAAGGCTACATATAAAGAAGTCATTAAGGCACTCGAGATTTACTTTAATGTAAGGAAAAATGTCATTATGAGCACATCAAATTTAATAAGCATGCCCAGCAGAAACGGGAGAGCATTGATTTGTTTATCAATGATTTATATAAACTCACTGAAGATTGCAAATACGGCAGTTTATGGGAAGCACTGATTAGAGACAGGATTGTGATCAGTGTAGTGGGCGACACCCTTTCGGATCATCTACAGTCGAGGGATGATCTTATGTTAATGAAAGTGATTCAGTTGACCAGGCAAGCAGAGGTTAGAAAACTTAACCAATTCATTGTCCAAGGGTACAGGGAGAGTCCGATCTCAAAGTAGCAGACTCCATTGAATAAGTAAAGAAAGCGAAAGCAAGAAACAACAGTCAAAGACAGGAAAGGCGTGAAAAGCATCTAGAGGCAGCAGCAACTAATTGCAGTAGGTGTGGCCGAGAGAGGCACTGGCGGGAAAATTTCCCAGCCAGAGAAGCGGAATGTTTCCTGGATAAAAAGCGGGGACACTTTCAAACAGTATGTCGCAGTAAAAAAACAGTGTTGCAAATTATAAAGTGGAAATCCAAAGAAAATAAAGAAAAGGTTAATGAAGTACACGGTGTACAAAGTGTTGAAATACCTTTTCTAGGGGAAATCCAAGCAACAAGTGAGAATTGCTGGACAGCAGCAGTTTTAGTATTATCAGACACAGAACCGTGGCTGAAGAAGAAAGTCTCAAGCCAATAGGTAAAAGATTATATGGGTCTGCAGGCATCGAGTTGAAGATACTAGGAGAGTTAAAAACAATTCTGAGTTAAGGAAAAGAAATCCCTGAGACCTCAGGCAAGATTTTAAGAGATCTGTGGCGAGCTCAGAAAATGCGACTCACACGCTGAAGAGCCGCCGTGATCTCCCACGTGGAGGCCCACCCCCCCCAATCACATGGAGGGGCAGACTGTCCATTGCCAGGAATGGCATCAGCTGCTTGTGCGCAGGCGCTGGGGAGGTTTTTAAAGGGCAGCCAGCCCTGCCGGCATATTTGAATAAAGTGAAACCCCCAAAATTTACAAAATAAAATTGTAATGCTCTTTTCCAACCCTCCCAATAAAAATTACATTGGGTATTTTCCCTTCTCCCCCAAAACACTTCCCTTTGAATTCTGACCTTCCCCGCTCCTCCCCCAGACCGTACAAAGTTGAAAGTACACCCCTTCTCACCATCCCCTACACTCATTATGTTTATTTGACCCTGCTCCCACTCCATCTGCACTGAAAATCTTAACTCCTTCCCATCCCCACCAGTGTCACGCCTGTTTTCCCCAAAAAGGGAAGTGAAGGCGTGGGAGTGCTGGCCACCACACTGAGAATCGTGTCGGGTTGGAAACGTTGCGGGTAAGTTGATTTAAATTTATTCATCTCCTTAATTAAAATATTGAAATTCTGTTCCCGTCGCCCATTGACAGGGGGGCCGCCACAGAGCCTCGGTGCCGCTGGGAAGATCAGCGAGGCCCTCCCGGCACAGCTTCCATGGAGGAACCATCTTCTGGCCTGCCCCCTCCACGGAACCCGACGTCAGGGACTCAGTAAAATCCGGCCCCTTATACATAATCTATAATCAGAATTGTTCACTCCTAAGTAGAAAAGCTTCCATAGACCTACAGCTAATATATAGAGTAGAAGAGCTCAAATGTACAGAAGAGCAGCCTAGAGATTTTAGGGATGAATTTCCAAAATTATTCAGAGGATTGGGGAAGCTGAAAATGGCATGCCACATCACTCTGAGAATACAAGCAGAGCCAGTGTGTTTGTTCACACCCAGGAAAATTCCACATCCATTCCTAGAGAAAGTTAAAATTGAAATCGAGTTAATGAGAAAACAGGGAGTCATTTCACCTGTAACAAACAGCGGTTCAAGAAGGCAGCTCACCACCTTCTCAAGGGCAATTAGGGATGGTCATGGGAACATCGGTACATAAGTAGGCCATTCAGCGCATCGAACCTGCTCCTCTATTCAATACAATCATGGCTGATCATCCACTTCAATGCCTTTTTCCAACACTATCCCCATATCCCCTTATGTCATTTGCATTGAGAAATCAGTTAATGTCTGCTTTAAACATATTCAATGACTGAGCTTCCATAGCCCTCTGGGGTAGAGAATTACAAAGATTCACAACCCTCAGGGTAAAGAAATTTCTTCTCATCTCGGTCCTAAGTGGCTTCCCCCTTATTTTGAAATTGTGTCCCCTGGTTCTAGACACCCCAACGAGGGGAAACATCTTACCTGCATCTATCCTGTCTATCCCTTAAAGTATTTTGCAGGTTTCAATGAGATCACCTCACATTCCTCAAAACTCTGGAGAATACAGGGCATGTTTCCCCAACCTCTCTTCACAGGACAGTCCTGCCATCTCAGGAACAAGTCTGGTGAACCTTTGTTGCACTCCCTCTATGGCAATAATATCCTTCCTAACGTAAGGAGACCAAAACTGCACAAAGTACACCAGGTGCACTCAAACCAAGGTTCGATACAACTGAAGCAAGACTTTGCTACTCCAGTACTCATATCATCTTGCAATAAAGGCTAACATACCACTAGCCTTCCTGATTGCTTGCTGCACCTGCATGTTAGCTTTCAGTGACTTATTCACAATGACACCTAGGTCAATTTGTACATCTACACTTTCTAATCTCTTCCCATTTAAGAAACACTCTGCACATCTATTCCACCTACCAAAGTCATTAACCTCACATTTTTGAACATTATATTCCATCTGCCACATTCTTGCCCACTCACTAAGTCTATCCAAATCCCCTTGAGGCGGCTTTGCATCTTTCTCACAACACACATTCCCATCTAGTTTTGTGCCATTCATGAACTTGGAAATATGACATTTGGTCCCCACTAACCAGCAATAAATACTGGCATTGCCAGCGATGCACACATCTCCCAAACAAATGAAAAAAACATACAGGATGGTGCTCAGGTATGGTTCCAGTGAAGAAACCTAATGGGTCCATTCGAATGTGTGTAGGCCTCACACAACTGAATAAGACAGTGGAAAGAGAAATACATCCAATGTCATCAGTAGATGAGAATTTGGCAAAGCTAAGGAAAAGCACAATTTTCACCAAATTAGATGCTAACAGCAGATTTTGACAAATACCATTGGATGAGGAATCTGAACCTTTATAACACCATTTGGAAGATTTTGTTTCAACAGATTACCATTTGGAATTACATCAGCACCAGAGATCTTTCAACGGACGCGTTAAGAATTCTGCTAGGATTAGATGGGATCATCAGCCACATGGATGACGTGTTAATCCATGGTGCCGATCAGCAGGAATAGGATATGAGAGTGAGAGCAGTACTACAGAGATTGGAAGAAACATGTCTCACACTGAATGAGAAATGTGCTTTTTCACAGCACAGTAAGATTTCTCAGACACATTATTGATGTGTCCGATATTAGAGCAGATCCACAAAAGACAGAGGCAATAAGGACTTTCCAGAGTCTAAAAATGTTACAGAGCTTCAAAGGTTTATTAGAATGGTGAATCAAGTAGGGAAATTTCTATCGAATTTAACCATGATCAATGAGCCATTGCATCAGTTGTTCCAAATCAACAGTGTGGGAAAGAAGCTCAACAAGAATCCTTTGAGAAAATCATGAACATGCTCGTATTTTCAGAACTGTTAGCACATTATGACCCAAAGTTATCAACCATTACAGCGGTGGATGCGTCATCAATGGGATTAGGTGCAGTCTTATTTCAAGTGCAGAGAGATGGGAGACGCAGACCTGTATAATTTGCTTCTTGTTCATTAACAGAAAGGGAACAAGATACAGAATCATTATAAAGGAAACATTGGCAGCAATGTGGGCAGGTTAGAAGTTTTCAGAATATGTCCTAGGTCTTCAATTCAAAATTGAATAAGATCATAAACCATTACTCTATTAAACACAAAGGAGCTTGCAAAGTTACCTCCAAGACTACAGAGGTTAAGATTAAGATTGATGAGATTTGACACAAAAACTGAATACGTTCCAGGAAAACAACAGTTCACAACAGACTCTTTATCACGTATTTCAGCAGCAAGACCAGAAGAAGGAGATATTTTGCTTCTTGAAGAAGTAGAAGTTTTTGCTTTGACGACAACAACAACTTTACCTGTTACAGATGAAGTATGTGCAGCAATCAAGGAATATTGCTCACATGGATGACCAGTGTACATGCCACATAACATTTTAGGGCGGCACAGTGGCGCAGTGGTTAGCACTGCAGCCTCACAGCTCCAGGGACCCGGGTTCGATTCTGGGTACTGCCTGTGTGGAGTTTGCAAGTTCTCCCTGTGTCTGCGTGGGTTTTCTTCGGGTGCTCCGGTTTCCTCCCACAAGCCAAAAAAACTTGCAGGTTGATAGGTAAATTGGCCATTATAAATTGTCACGAGTAGAGGTAGGTGGTAGGGAAATATAGGGACAGGTGGGGATGTTTGTTAGGAATATGGGATTAGTGTAGGATTAGTATAAATGGGTGGTTGATGGTCGGCACAGACTCGGTGGGCCGAAGGGCCTGTTTCAGTGCTGTATCTCTAATCTAAAATCTAATCATAACCCGGTTCTAAGGCAGTATCATGAACAGAGGGGTCATCTAAGCATTGTTGATGATCTATTGATCTATGATGAAAAATTAGTTAGGGAAGGAATTGAGATTAGAGATCATGGAGAGATTACACCAAGGACATTTGGAAATAACAATGTGTAGAGCCAGGGCAAGACAGTCTGTATGACAGCCTGGTATACTGAAAGAAATTGAAGAGATGATAGCGAGGTGTATCGCGAGTGCTATCAATCGTCATAAGACGAAAGAACCACTTCAGATTGGTTTAGTCCCATGCGAATTGTTAATGGGAAGAAGGATGAAGACTCAACTTCCTACATTCCTAGGAACACTCAAACCACAAGTGAGTGCAGGAGACTTGAAAAAGTGAGGGAGAGGATAGAGAAAGATCTATTCAGAGAATTAGGACAGATGTCACAGAAAAGAGAAACTTGTCAGACATTCAACCTGAGAATCAGTTTGGGTTAGACACCAAAATCTGGCTGGAGAAGTGATAGAACAATCACCATATCCAAGATTGTACATTGTCCCTATTGACCAAGGGATGGTAAGAAGAAACAGAAGGTCATTGGTGGTGATACCTAAGAAGCATCAATTACAAGAGGATACATCATGTCAAAAGTTTGATAAACAAATGATGCTGCAATCAGACATCAATCCAGACAACAAACTGAATGAAGGACTTGAGTGATCCAGTAATTCCACCGAAGCACAGCAGAGTAAGAAGGAGGAAATAGATGACTCAAAACTTCAAACCCTTTCGAAAGAAAGAAGAATGCATTATTGCACACTTCCAAAAACACAACAGCAGTTAACAATCTGAAAAATATAGGGTTGTTATTGGGCTGGATATGTAAATAGACTGTAAGAGTTATCACAGTAAGTGATGCAATAGAATCTGTACAGAACCTCTTGTAGTGCATAAGTGGATGCCAGAGATGCAATGCATGTGTAACTAAATTCCTGTTCCTGTAACTGTCAGACTCTTAGATATTTTGTACTAAGCCTCAAAAGTTATCCAAATATTAACACTTATTGCCAGCTATATGTTGACCAATAAAGACTTACCTTTATGCAAACCTGTTGTCACCTTCCTTCCTTCAGGAGACATTTGCTCTGTGCCCAGGTGCACAGCTCTGAGCTGGAAAGGCTCCAGACTGGAGCCCTCGCAACATGATGCTTTGCCTTGAGCCTCTTCACAGAGGTTGGGTTGATACGAAATGCCAAAGGCCTTATGGAAGAGGAAGGAGATATTGCTGATTTAAAAAAAAATCTTTCCATCTGCAACACACCATCACCTGTGAAAACCCCATGCTTCTAGGTGCTCTTCTTCATTCTTCTGTGTACACGCCTATGAGGTGTTCCTCCTGCACTGTCAGCTGAGGTGGAGGCAGGCTGCTGACCTTTGCTCGGGGTGACCTTGGCTGTCATCCTCTGTATGCCTTAGCCCTGGTGGGCCCTGGCATGCTGGGGGCCTCCTGCACAGAAGCAGTAGCACCCTCTGTTGTCAGGGATGATGGAGGCTCTGACAGAGGGGTAGAGGAACTGCTGGCCACACCAGGAGCACTTTGAGAGGAGTCCCCAGCAGCGGTGGGCAGCACCTCCTCCTCCCTTGGATGGATAATGTGTGTCTCCCTGCTGACCTGAGAGGGTAAAGGACCTGGTGGTTACTCCAGGTCCCTTGCCCCCTCTTGTCCTGCCACTGCTGCCTTCCACCCATGGTCAAGACAAGGGTATGCAGGTCTGCACAAATGTCCCTCAGACACTGAGTGCTCTGCTGGATGTGGCTGCCCATCACAGCTGCCAATTTCTCAGTGGAGGGTGCCACGTTCACCAGTCAGAGATATTGCTGAGCTCAAGGCCTGGATAGACTCTTCCATTGGGCACGCATAGCCTCTGGCATCTCTGCCAGATGCTGCCTGACCTCTCACTGTAACTGCAGCATTTCCTGTGAAGATGACAATACCTGAGGTATGTCATGAGCCTGGGGCTGAGCACAGGCCTGGCCTCCACATTCCTCTGACCGTCAGAGACCTGGGGTGACACAGCCTCTGTCAGCTGCTCAGGTGCATGTGTGCTTTGTCCACCAGGTTGCCAGCCTGAATCTAACCGGGAGCGTATTCCCACTGACGTGAGAGTATCTGCGCTGGTGGACAATGCAGGGGTTTGAGGTGATGATGGAGCTTCTGAGGTCCGTCCTCCCTCTCAGAGCTGGCAGGTTCTCCCACAGTCTCAGAGGCTCTTCCAGTAGGCACCGCATGACTGCATGAGAGAACAGAGGCATTGAAAGGTCAAGGGCCTCCCCTCCCGACATCGCACACACCCCTTTGTTGGAGATCCCTGTAGGCACCGGATGCCTGATGAACAGCATGAATCCATAGATTACAGATGCACCCTTCCGCCCCATGATGACCTTGCTCATAGTCCTGGGAAGGTGCCCCTTCTCTCTGTCTGTAACACTTCCATCCTGTGGTCCAGTTGTAGCGGATTATAACCCTTGACATTTTTGAGACCACCCCGGATCAGGCAGACTCCCCAGATGAGCACTCTCACTTAAGGTTGAGAAAGATGGATCCCACGGTCACTTGAATGAGTCTGAAGATCTGATCTAACTCTCCCCAAAGGAAAGGAACCAGCTGAGAATATTACTCTCCTCCAGATAGCCTTTTAACAAGTTTGAGCCAGATTATAACAACTCGGCTATTATAAGGGTCTGGGCATCTCTTCTCAATAAAGTACCTCCCCACTGAAGAGCGTACGGAGATGGGTTCTCGAGTTTCAGATACAGAAGACTATGTGAGACAATATATTTTCTATATTATATAAAAATGTATTAAAGAACTGAACATGCAACTCACATTTGATGGGAAAGTCAATCGCAATGCCAATGGTTCTAGGAAAAGAAAGTATAATCTTGTTTCTCATAGAGAATCCAAGTTTTAAGTCCAAATATTGTTACAGTAAAATATTTAAGATATCCATCAATATTTAAAGCAACATTTACCTTAAATCCCCGAGTAGAAAGCTGCAGTTTAACAAGATACCACTATCCCAATTAAGGGGAGAACTATCGTCGCTGCACCACAGTAGCTCAAACCTTTACCATGAGAAAAGCTGGAGCGAATCCAATTATTTGAAAATTCCACTGCATGGTTCTAATAGTTACACTGGCCAGAATTTTACGGCACCCCAGCAAGCCGGATGGTGGCGGGGGGGAGGGCGGAAAATGGAGCGGGAGGCTGCGGGAGGCCTTCCCAACCCGCTCCCACCGCCGCCCCACTTTACGTTGTGGGGGGGTGGGGGGTGGTGGGGGGCGAGAAACAAGCCGCCCGCCCCAGGCTAATCAAGGCCCTTAAGTTGCCAATTAACAGCCACTTAAGGGCCTTCGCCCACCTGAACAGGGCTTTTACCATGGCAAGCAGGCTTCCTGGAGCCGGGAAAGGCTGCCCAGTGAAAGTTGGCGGCCTCTCAGGGTGCCCAATTGAGGCCTGCCCCTGCTTCCCCAACCACCCCCAGGACCCAAGACGCCCCCTTCCCCCCAAATGACCACCCTTGCCTCGCTGGGGCTCGACTGATCAACACCAGCAAGGCAACCCAAACTTACCTGCACGCCTGGCTCCAGGTCCTCGGCTGGGCTGCAGTCCCAGCAGTGGCCACTGCTCCCAGTGGCGCTGCTGGGACTAAGAGCTGCTGGCCCGCTGATTGGCTGGCAGCTCAATGAGGAGGAACTTCCTTCCTCAAGCGGGTGGACGTCCCACCTTGGAACAATTAAAGCCCGGGGACCCGTAAAATGCGGGATGGATTCCCGAGCTAGGCAGAAGCGGGTGCGCACTGACCTTTACATCGGTGGCCAGCTCCCATCCGCCCGATGTAAAATCCAGCCCACTGTTTCTAAGTTGCACACTTAGTTTTTTTTAAGTGCAAGTAGGTTTGTCCCCTTCTATTTCCCAAATAAGGCTGTATAGCTGTTAATATCTAGCTAATATCTATCTTTTATCTTAATTTCTAAGAAAAGCTGAGCCAGCAGGAAGCTGTGAGCACAGAAGCTGGTCAACATCCCTAGCGCTGGCAGGATGCTGGAAGTTGCAAATGATGGTGCACGTCCCAGCCACCTAAATTGTATTTTAAGATTATAACTCAGTTTCCCAGATTTAATTGACAGGTGATTTAAGTCCATCTGTAGAAAATCAATCATTTTAAACTGCAGTAACTTACAATGATTATTTATGAAACTTGTATTATCAGTGCTTTGCTGAGGTGATGATGCTCATGAAGCAAGTTCCTGTTTCACAGAAGCTGTCATTGTGTTCTTAGGAATAGGCAATGATGTTGTGTCCTTGACCACAGTGTTTTAGAGTCCTTGATTATAGGGGCAGGTCCTGACATGTTTATAAACTTCTTCTACTCTTTCAGGCAGATGAACCCTGCTTTTAATTTTTTAAACGCTAATTCATTGACTTTATAACCCCTTATTATGCCCGGATTCCTTCACACAGTCAGCTCCATGGCATCCTTCTTCTTCTTTGAGTCAGGACATGGAGAATTGGCAGCCCACCGCCAGTCTTGGCTCGTTCTCTATGATTGTGTGCAATCGTCTCCTGCAGACAGAGGGATGAAAGCTGTTGGTCCCCCAGCAAGATCAATCCCAAGATGTAGGCTGGTGGTAGTTCAACTAATGGGGGAAAACCGATGCCTCCTACATCTGACCCCTTTCCAGGGTCCTCATGAGGGTCTCCAACAAGCAATAAGCCTTCTTTTAGGGCAATTTTGCCATGCCTCAGGCAGATTGTCTGCACCCCTGACCCTTTACCTGTGTCTGGGTGGACACTCCCTCCCCACCCAACGCACTCTCCAGCTTTGCCAGATGCAAGACCCAAGAGGTGAAGGCATTAAGAGTTACTCATTTTCACTGCCTGGATAAGGTCATTGAGCCGCTTGCAGCACTGGATCTGTGAACTTGGGGTGACCCCGTGGCTGCTGACCTCCTCCTCAATCTGCAGCCAGGTTTGCTTGGTCAGGTTCCCAGCTTGCCACCTCCTGTCTCTAGGGAAGAGAATCTCCCACATTTCCCTAGCAGCCTGTGGGAGCACCTGGAGGGAAGTATCACTGAAGCCTGGGGCCATTGAGGGTTTACTTTCTGCCATCACTGCAGCTTCTCTGAACTCTGCCACTCCTTTCACTGCAGGCATCAAGATTTATGGCAGGGCTGGCAGCTCTTTAAAAATGGCACCACCTTCTCCATTTCTGCCTC